>NW_024718142.1:0-13749 GCF_018991925.1 Homarus americanus
CAAGTTTCTGTAGTATGCTATTAAATCGACCCCCGATTAACTTTGACTGTCTCCCATTCGGGTGTGCAAGTTTCTGTAGTATGCTATCAAATCGACCCCCGATTGACTTTGACGGTCTCCCATTCGGGTGTGCAAGTTTCTGTAGTATGCTATTAAATCGTCCCCCGATTGACTTTGACGGTCTCCCATTCGGTGTGCAAGTTTCTGTAGTATGCTATTAAATCGACCCCCGATTGACTTTGACTGTCTCCCATTCGGGTGTGTAAGTTTCTGTAGTATGCTATTAAATCGACCCCCGATTGACTTTCACTGTCTCCCATTCGGGTGTGCAAGTTTCTGTAGTATGCTATCAAATCGACCCCCGATTGACTTTGACGGTCTCCCATTCGGGTGTGCAAGTTTCTGTAGTATGCTATTAAATCGACCCCCGATTGACTTTGACGGTCTCCCATTCGGGTGTGCAAGTTTCTGTGGTATGCTATCAAATCGATCCCCGATTGACTTTGACGGTCTCCCATTCGGGTGTGCAAGTTTCTGTAGTATGCTATCAAATCGACCCCCGATTGACTTTGACGGTGTCCCATTCGGGTGTGCAAGTTTCTGTAGTATGCTATTAAATCGATCCCCGATTGACTTTGACGGTCTCCCATTCGGGTGTGCAAGTTTCTGTGGTATGCTATCAAATCGATCCCCGATTGACTTTGACGGTCTCCCATTCGGGTGTGCAAGTTTCTGTAGTATGCTATTAAATCGACCCCCGATTGACTTTGACGGTCTCCCATTCGGGTGTGCAAGTTTCTGTAGTATGCTATTAAATCAACCCCCGATTGACTTTGACGGTCTCCCATTCGGGTGTGCAAGTTTCACCTTGGTATGCCTATTAAATCGACTGATCGGCTTTTGACGGTCTCCCATTCAGATTGTACAGGGCTTTCACCTTGGTATGCTATCAAATCGACCCCCGATTGAAGCACGACGGTCTCCCATTCGGGTCGTGCAAAGTTTCTGTAAGTATGCCATCCAAATCGACCCCGATTCTTCAGATTGTGCAAGTTTCTGTGGTATGCTATTAAATCGACCCCCGATTGACTTTGACGGTCTCCCATTCGGGTGTGCAAGTTCTCTTGGTGCATTTGAAGTATGAGTTGAGTTTAATGAAGTTGATTTCGTCATAGGCACGGTGCTGTGCTGTGCTGTGCCATCGACAACACCAATAAGGAAGGGGCATCTATTTTTACTTAGGCTAGCATACCTAAGTTAAAGCAAACTCCCCTTGCCAATACAAGAAGGAAGAGGATTTCTTATAGTCTAATAAACAATTCATCATGACCAAATACAGTATCTAACACAGGGTGTCCGGGGGCGCAGCCCCCGGTTAGCAACTAACCATTTGATTGCATTATCTCTGAGAATAGTTAGCAATTATCCATTTGATTGCATTATCCCAGGTTAAGGGGGGTTGTGTGTGGTTCCATATCACCAGATTTATTAAAAAACTCTACGTCAGGCTAAACAGTTTAGGCTAGATGGTACGATACGATACGAAGTCATTAGTTAAGAGGTGAAAGAAGATTATTAGGAATTGAAGAAAAAGGTGGTGAAACTGAAATACAGTAGGAGTAGAAAGAATCTGGGCTCAACCAGATCGCTTCATCTTTCTTATTGGTGTTTTGTCTTTGTTCTGCTCCCTTGGGTCGTCAGACCTTTGTATTAATATTGGTTTATTTATATAATGCTGCTTATTATTATTATTTTTGTTATTGTTGGAGTTAGTGAGCCCGCCCAGGTCCTTGTGTAACTGGGAAGGGTAGTCCTATTTTTTTTTGGTGTTAGTTAGGTATTGATTACGTATTAGTCTAAAAGGTACTGTATGCAGGTTCTTAGTGGGCTAGTTGAGGTGCTCTCCCTCATCTTATTCCTCTAGTAATGTTTTATGTAGAAATGTATATTGAGGCAGGGAGGTGGTTCAATTACTTCTTCCTGTCTATATTATTTTTCCAGTTTTTGATATGTTTCTGTGTTAAGTTCAGTCACTTTTTTCCAAATATTTTACAGCTTTGTTGTGTATATCTACATTGATTGCTAAGAGGTTTGCTCTCTTGTGTAGCCTGTTCGTGTATTGATGTGGTCTGTTATATGTTTTATGTTATATATAAATCTGAGGCTATATTTTGTACTGTTTGTAACCTTTTTAATGCGTTTTTACTAAGGGTGTTCAATGGGATGGTGGGTAGTCCATAATTGATTTGACAAAATTTAATATAAATCTTTCTTTTGTTATTAATGCTAAGGTTCTTAAAAGCGTTTTATTTTGATAATCTTATTCTTGCCTGTCGTTCTTTATCTTTTAAGTATGTTATATATCCTCTTTTTTGTTAGTTTTAATCAAGCATCCTACCTTCAAAGATGTCGTATGGAATTTATAGTTCAATTGACTGTTACTTGACTTGTTTTGATCTTGGCTATTGTTATTATCTTGAATTTGTTCTTATTTGTCCTGATTTTCCATTTTTTCTCAAAATCATTTATATTTTTTATCGCTCTTACAGTGTAGAGTGCCATAAATTGGGTTGATTTTCCTGGGTATGATACTATTTGAGTAATATCATCAGCAAACATTACATATTCGCTAAAGGGGGTAGGTTGAGGTGTGTCTGAGGTATAAATTGTATATAGTGTTGGAGAAAGGCATCCTCCTTGAGGTACTCCACTCTCAAGATTAAACATAGTTCCTAAAAAGTTTCCAATTTTAATTTGTGCTCTCCTATCATCTAAATAGTTACACAATATTCTTAGCATGTATTCGTTAAGTCCCAGTTTTAATATTTTATATTTCAAGCCTAAATGCCCAACTTTATCAAAAGCCTTAGAAACATCCCTTAAAATTATATTGATCTGGTTACCCTTGCTTTTTTCTATTGCAATTATTTCCGTTATTATAGCTATTGCAGTTAGGGTATTTCTATTGGGCATAAATCCATGTTGTCTGTTGTTGGTTTTCCCATGTTGTGTTAAAAAGGCTATAAGTCTTTGAATTTAATATTTTTCCAATAGTTTCCCGGTAATTTCTAATAAAGGAGATATTGGCCTGTAGTTTTAATATTTCATATTGTCCTTACCTCTTTAGGAATAAATATCATTTTAGCATATTTTAGTTTGTCTGGAAAGTAACCAGTTATTAAGCATGCGTTATAAATGTTTAATAGTGTATTTACAAATGTTTTCCAGGTAGATTCATGATCATATTTTCATTAGCCAATACCTGTGAGCCCAGGGGCTTTTCATAAATTTCCTCCAGACAGTGCATCATTTCTCCCCATAGTTATTATTTGATTATTAGGTAATAAGTTACATAGTCTATATATATTGCCTTAGGGGTGATTCTGTGTATTTGTCTTCCATTTCTTCTTCTATCCTTTTCTTCGTGTTCCTATCCAAAATCTTCATTTTCCTCATCTGATATTTTTTAAAACTTTTACCCATTCCTTTTGAATGCTGACTCTTGTTCCTTTTTCTCGTGCAATTTTGTTCCCATTTGGTCTTTTAATGTATGGTGTTTTTTTTGCTTGTTGTACCCCTCATCTTGTTTTATGGAAGTCCAAAATGTTTTTTGTGTGTCTTTAGTCATGTCAGCCGCCATTATAATATCATTCCATTTTTATTGATTTTGCTTCCTTACGTAGATACTCTTAATTTTATCTGTAGTGCTATCTGTGTCGTATATAGTGTTACAGGATCCTCCACCCAGCACTACAGAAGCACGCCATCTATTGTCTGATCTACCTACCCAGCACCACACAACGCGCCATCCTGGGGACAGGAACACGAGTATAATGACTCGTCTTAGTTACCACTCCACGGTTTTCCTTCTCCCCTATCCTGAATTTGTTGCGTCACCTCCAATTCGAGGAGAAACGCAGCTCTGGGGAAGTGACCACAAGGATCATCTATCCTCTAAACCTACGTACGTGCAGTGACTACCTACGTCTTCTGCAATACTCGGCCCTTACTCGTCAGCCATCTCAGCTCCTCCCTTAGGAAGTACTAGTATCTCTTGTCAGTAATTTCCCCACGTCACTTGCTTCGAGATTGTTTTATGTTTATTAATATGTATATACTGTTAATGTTTAGGTTAAGTTTGGTTAGGGGTAATTTATAAGCTGAATATTTTTGTTAAAGTTATGGTACTCTATTATATACAACGAAACTCGCATCTTTGTCTACCCTTTTATAGTCCGGTGTCTTTGTTTTTTATTATTGTTGTTACCTGTTGGGATCTGGGTAGACTATTATAACTATATTCTAATCCCCAACTCTGCGTAACAAATGGCGACCGTGACAGGACACGACCTTAAAGTACATATTCCTTCCTCCTTGTTGCTCAGTGTTAATTATTCCTCCCAGTCACTTCTGTTCTGAATTGCTTTACAGTGGTTTTAAAAGTTTCCTTCATATGTGTTTGCATATATTGGTATTATCGTACAGTAGAGTGACAGACGTAGGATATTAGGTTTAAGTGTCATAAAGGCTTACCTGTTATTACACGTAGCAGTTATTATGTAAAAGTCTTATCCAGGTGTAGGGAAGAATCCGGATCTGTTTAATGCCGTACCCTCCACTCCAGAGTAAGGCTGTTCCTAGTCACTAGTTTACGGTGAAGTATCTTGAGACGCCCGCTCTACCAGAACCCATAATTATAAAGCCTCAATTATTGTTCTTCTCATTATCTCATTCAGGGTCAGTATTACCATTTATCAGGTTGTTAATCCGGATCTTTATATTAATGCCGTATGCGCCCTACCTCTCCAAGTCTCTTGTATCATATCTAAGGATCTTCTCAGAAGAACAATAATCATAAGTGTAATTTCCCTAAGTATAACTTGGTTAGTTTCCGGGACTTTCTGGTTATCCACTGCCGTGATATTTTCTAGGGTTATCCACTTATCTTATCTTTTGACCATTGGTTAATTTATCCTATTTTTCTTAACAATGGCCACCTCAGGTTTTGATCTCCAGGATTTTATTGAAAATCCTTCCGTAGCTAAATTACGTGTTAATATCCTGAAGAAAGAATGGAAAGAAATAGCCAACTATTATAATATCCCATTTTCACAGCAACGGACTAAGGAAATGTTAAAAAATCATGTGATTGAAGTGCTGGTTCAACATGAAGTTTTAAAAGAATCCGCTGTTGACAGATTAACGCCCATGTCCAAGAAACTTCAACGCCTTAGAACTGGAACGAGCTAGGTTCGAGTTCCAAATCAAAATGAAAGAACTCGAGTTGGAGCAGGAGTCGGAACAGGCCAAGTTGCAGCATGAAGAAAAGTTGGAACAGGCCAAGTTGGAACAGGCCAAGTTGGAGCATGAGGGAAGGTCGGAACAGGCCAAGTTGGAGCATGAGGAAATGATGGAACGGGCCAAGTTGGAGCGGGAGGTTAGACTGAAAGAACTACAGGTAAGAGAGATAGAAGTCACCTTAACATCGGAGTTTAGATCAAAAGTGGCATTAAGAGAGAAACTAGCTGCTTTTAACCCTGCTACTGCTTCTTCCCTTGTTCCCGGGTTTGATGAATCCGATATGGACGGGTCATTTAGGACTTTGAAAATAGCCGGGAGAATAGTGTAAGGACAGTGGGTGTCAGTGTTAGTTCCTAAATTATATATGGTAAGGCTCGTAGAGTTTATAACTGTTTTAGACCAGACTGATGACTATGATGCTTGTAAAGAATATCCTCACCTCTTATGCGCCTATACGCCAGATGGATACCGGCAGAAGTTTCGTAAAACTAACAAACCACCACACCTTTGTTGAGTTTGCTCCAGAAAAGCTTAGGTTTTAAGAGTGGTTAGGGCTAGAGACCTCCATTTCAGGACTTTGTTAAATTTGGTAGTCTAGATTGGAAGAGCAAGATACCCGTACCCATCAGCGAGCGTGGACATTAGAGGTTAATTTCCCAGGGCGTGCTGCTGAGCTGGCTGATGCGTACGCTTTGTTGGTGAGTCACTGGGCAGTAGGGAACGTGGTACTTTCCGGCATGTTAGGTCCTCCTCTGATGATAACCTTGGGGACGTGAGTGGTAGGTCGAAAGGTCCCACACCTACCCCCCCCTGATGCAACCAAGTTTTATTGTTCTTGCTGTAAAAAACCAGGCCATACGATCCAGTCTTGTAAACACCCAAAGTGTCGAACTGCTAAAAGTAGTTTCCTGGATCCCAAATCCAAACCAATAGCAACCACCAATGTGGAAAGGCCCCATCAGAATATCTTCTCTTCATTCACCTATGAGAGAAAAATTTCAATCATAGAGGGGTCTCGTTCTTTCCCTATTCGTATACTACGTGATACGGGCGCAGCACAATCTATCCTCCTGTTTAACGTCATTCCTGATATATCTCTACCGCATTTTACTAGCCAGGTGTTTAATTTCAGAATCTGTCCATTCTTCCTATCCTTAGCTAAAATTTACTTTTCTCCAATGTCCCTTGATTGCTGAGGAAATTGCAAGCCTTCATTAGGAAAGACTAAATGCCTGTGTGCAGCATTCATTTTATTATTGAGTAATGACTTGTTGGGAGATCCTGGTAGTTCCCAACATAAAAGGCAGTCGTCTCCCTTACCTGTCAACTCCACCACTGACCTTAAAGAAACTATTCCTCATCTTTTCCCATCTTGTGCTGTCACCCGGTCACAGAGTGTGCGAAATGGGCCCTCTTCGTCTAAAACCACCTCTAATATCTTACTACCCACAGAAGATCTGTACAATAAGACCATTAGTAAGGATGAGCTCATTACAGCCCAACAATCTGCTCCATCTTTGTTCAAACAGGTGATGAAAGACCTCAGTGTGGACCATTGTACATCTTCGGCTTACCACCCACAATTCCAAGGTTGCTTGGAACGGTTCCATCAAACTTTCAAATCAATGCTCAAAAAATACTGTATAGAACACCAAAAGGAATGGGATGAAAGTATAGACTTGTTACTCTTTGCCATCAGGGAATGTCCCCAGGAGTCATTGGGTTTCTCCCCGTTCGAGTTACTATATGGGAGACAAATTAGGGGACCCCTTAAAATAGTAAAGGAGCAGTGGTTTGACACTCCATCTATTAAGCCCGCAACAGTTTCCCAATACATTGACACTTTACGGGACAAATTAACTGAAGTCCGAACCATTGCTCAGTCAAACTTAAAAATGGTGAAGTCCCAACCTAAATTAGTTAAAAGATCATTTTCTCCAGGTGACAAAGTGTTACTCTTTCTACCCATTCCAGGCTCTCCCCTTAAAAGCAAGTTTACTGGTCCCTATATAGTTGCTAATAAACTATCTCCTCTCAACTATATAGTCCATACTCCTGATCGCAGAAAGACACAACTTAGTTCAGAAGATTAATCTCATGAAACTTTACCATTCCAGGCAGTCAGAGGAAGACATCCCAGAGGCTATAAGTCAACCCAGTATTGCATGGTTTGTTGTAGCCGGAGACAGATGACATGTGGACCTATTGGAGAATTTAGACTTCCTCTACTCTAAAGAAAAACCCCTACTAATAGTCACATACTCAACAACTTGGATGAGTATTTTTCTGTTCTGAATCCATCTCAAGCAAAAGATCTCACTAAGTTATTATCAACATTTCCTAAAGTCACGTCAGACCTCCCAGGGTTTTGTAATATACTTAAACATGATATTAAGCTAATCTCAGATGATGTACAACCCATTAGGCAATCAGCCTATCGACTAAATCCACAAAAAAAAGAGATTATGAAAAAGGAGGTAGATTTTTTGTTAAAACATAACTTAGCTGAGCCTAGTACCTCCCCCTGGGCTTCACCTTGCCTTCTCATTCCAAAACCCGATGGCACTTTTCGTTTCTGTACTGATTATCGTAAAGTGAACCAGGTCACTGTCTCAGACTCCTACCCTTTACCTTTGATTGAAGATATAATAGACAGCATAGGCTGTGCCAAATTTATCAGTACGGTGGACTTATTGAAAGGATATTAATAAGTGACTCACGATAGGCAAAAATAATCTCGGCATTTATAACTCCATTTGGTCTTTTTCAATATTTGGCTGGTGGCGTTTGGTTTTTCTAAATGCTCCGCCACATTCCAGAGGGCCATCAACTCAATTCAAGATTTCAGGCGGTCGTTCGCCTACCCGGGATGACCCGGTGGTGGTGTCGGACAGCTGACGAACATCTGGTGCGTTTGGATACTGTTTGGCACGACTGCAAGAGACTGGATTCACCATAAACCTGGCTAACCTGCTTTTGGCCGGCCTCAGTGGACCTACCTGGGACATATCGTTGGGTATGGTATAAGAGACCCAAGGACGCAAACGTTAGAGCGACCTTGTCCTTCCCCACTCCAAGGACGAGGAAGAACCCATGCGCTTCCTGGGGATGTGCGCCACCTGTCGCAGTAATCTCTCCAGCGTGGCCGGACCCCTCACAGACCTTACCAGTTCTGCGGTCCCTTACATCTGGAACCAGAGGTGCGACCAGTCTTTCCACCGCCTCAAAGCCTTCCTTGCCCAAGCCTGTAGTCCACCCCCCTGACTACACCTCGCCCTTCCATCTGCAAATCGACGCTAGTGGTGTCGGAGTGGGGGCTGTGCTCCTACAACCCGACCCAACCACTGATGTTCTTCACCCTGTGGCATATTACTCCGCCAAGTTGATAA
This sequence comes from Homarus americanus, assembly GCF_018991925.1. Taxonomy (NCBI): domain Eukaryota; kingdom Metazoa; phylum Arthropoda; class Malacostraca; order Decapoda; family Nephropidae; genus Homarus; species Homarus americanus. The sequence continues at coordinate 8,691 of NW_024718142.1, forward strand.
AACATCAGACCAACTACTCGACCATAGAGAAGGAGGCCCTGGCTCTGGTGTTAGCAATAAAGAAGTTTGAATGTTACCTCCAGTCTTGCCCACAAACAACCCTAGTCTTCACTGACCATAACCCACTCACGTTCATCCAAACCAACAAGACCTCCAACCAGTGAATCCTCCGCTGGGCTCTCCTCACCCAGCCCTATAATCTACAAGTCCGGCACATAAAGGGGGTGGACAACCTGATTGCAGACTCCTTATCCCGAGCTCCAGTGGAAATGCAGCAGCTACTCTCCAGACGCACCAGTTGATCACCTCCTTCGCGCCAGCGCTACGGAGGTCTTTGGAGGGGGGGTGTGTTACGAACCCCTCCACCCCGCACTACGAACCACGCCATCTATTGTCCTGATCTACCTACCCACCACCACGAGCAACGCCATCTAGGGACGAGACACGAGTATGACTCGTCTTAGTTACCACTCCGAGGTTTCCCTTCTCCCTATCCTGGTTGTTGCGTCACCTCCTCAGTCTTCTTTGTCAGCTCCAATTCGAGGAGAGAGGACTTGGCTCTGGGAAGTGACCACAGGATCATCTATACTCTAAACCTACGTGCAGTGACTACCTACCGTCTTCTACAATACTCAGCCTTACTCGTCAGCCATCTCAGCTCCTCACTTAAGTACTATTATCTTGTATTAATTTCCCCACGTCCACACTTGCTTCGGAGATTGTTTTAGTGTTTATTAATATGTGCATACTGTTTAATGCTTTGCCAAGTTTGGCTAAGGGTAATTTATAAGCCGAATATTTTTGTTAAGGGATTTATGGTACTCTATTATATACAACGAAACTCGCATCCTTTGTCTTACCTTTTTATAGTCCGATTGTCTTTGTTTTTTATTGTTGTTACTAAGCGGGGATTCAGTAGACGAGCAACTATTCTCCTAAATCCTCAACTTCGGGGTCAGTAAATATATATATATATATATATATATATATATATATATATATATATATATATATATATATATATATATGTATGTAATATTCAGAAATTTCAGAGTAATTTCAAATGCCCCGCCATTGGCGATACTGAGCTTTCAAGGTCGTCTGAGGGAAGAGAGCGCTCCCCGCACATAGTGGGAGTTTGTGGAACTAGGCCTAAGTGATATTAAATGCAATTTGCCGAATTGATAATGATGCGATTCATGAAGTTAAGGGACTATTATTGAATTTGAAATTATTATAGATCGTTTATCAGTCTGAATAATGTTATGGGTGTCCCAAGGAGTTATTAGTTAGGCGGAAAATATGTCACATAGGCCTAAGCTAACGCCTTCAGAGGACACGAGGCGGGCTCTCTCTCAGTCACGGGGAAGCATTAGACAAACAAGACGTCCCTGCGCGTCCGTCACAGAAATAGTCACGTGGCCTAGTCACCTGTGTTGCACTATTGCAGTATAACAAGTAAGTCTCATTCGATCTCAGACAGGGTTAGATAGGGCAGTGGTAAAGTTAACAAGAGCTAACAGTGAGTTCATTTCAGGGTTTCCGTCAGAACCCACTTGACTGCGAGAAATTGACTGCGAGAGTGATGACCGCGAGAGATTGACAGCCGTTTGAGACTGCCGTTGATGATTGAGGGTGGCGATTGTCGCCATTGGACCGATCAGTGTAGGCCTGTCACTGTTTAGCGGGGTATCAAAGGATCTCTTGAGGGAATCTAGCTGTCTGGGTGCCCAGCTGACGACGGGACGATCGTTGGGGTCATCAGCTCTCCTCTACCTCGGCTCACAACACCACATGTCTCGAGCAGCTTAGTGAAACCCTCTTGCTAACGGGAAGCTAAAGCTTCTCTCAACTGTACAAGGTCTGATTTGCTCACTCCCTTCCGTTTCATGGATGTACTGGGGGTAAAGTGAGGCCAGCTGAGTGATACAGGGTCGCACACTGAGACCATGAGTCTAGGGGATGCCTAGAGGAACATTTTGTCTCCCTTATTACGGGTGTATTGTATGTTGAGTTGGGTGGAGCATAGTTCACGAGTATTGGTGGACACAGTAACATATCAATAATAGTGACTATATTTGTGTGTAGTTAATACCATTTCTCAGTTACTGATGTTATCTTGACGTGTGTGGTTTAATATTTCTTAAATAATTTTGATAGTATTGTTTTTTGAATGTTTGTGTCACTAAGTGGAACCAGAGTGATACTGTGATTTAATTCTTTTAATGCATTTAATTTTTCTTTATAATTCCGATCTCAGGTATAACCTTTGTTCCCCAGAGTAGTGGTTAAGTTAGGTTAGGAATTGTGCATCTATTGGGGTGATATAATTTTGTTGAAAGCCCTTAAGGCCTGTTTCATGTGTGCAAGCAACATTTCTTAATACTTCAAATTTATTGTTGCCTGAGTTTCTAATAATTTCTTTATCATGTGTAACTTTTATTCCCTAGAGTAGTGTTTTAAGTTCAAGTTAAGAGGTGCGCATATTGGTGTACCATTATTTGATTGTGTTTGTAGTGTTGGAGGGAATATAAGTGTCTAAATTTTACAGTGTGTCTCATTCATCCCAGTCACAGACGCTATCCTTCCACGGGTCACGGACAATTCATTTTGTTTAGTAGATTTAAGTGTTCTTGTGCTGGTTCGGGATTTTTCTCAAAGGGGCGCTTCCACTGCCATTACCATCTATTAATCTTTAATAAACCCCAAGTCAAGTGAAAAAAATAAAGTCCAGTAAATTCCGACCGGTTACAAATGGTAGCAGAGCGTAGTTATTTTTATGTCGTGACTGATAGTTCTGTGGTTGGGATAATGGGCGTAATCATGGAGTGGATGGAAACGGTAGAGTGTGTGACCCCAACTCTACTCATGCTCGCCGTGGGAATGGGTTTGTTGTGGTTGACGGTGCGGGGTTACTCGGAGAAAAGGAGAGACAGCCCGGGTTTGGTACAGTTGAGAGAAGAGTTCGTGGAACGTATTGGGAAGCTAGAGGGGAAAATCCGGGGAGAGTACCAGGAACGATTGGAACAGTTAGAAGGGAAGATCAATGGGGAATGTCAGGCATGGGCGAACCAAATCAGGGGGGAGTATGGAGTATATGTACAACAGTTAAGGGGTAAGTACCACACACAATTGCAACAGTTAGAGAAGGAACATCAACAACACCTAGTTCTGTTGGGGGATGCACTAGATAGGGTAAAGACACAGTATCAAATACAGCACGATGAGACAATGTGGGAGATGAGGAGACACAATAGTAGAGAGGGAACTAGTCTCGGGGCCGGGTTGACCATGTCTAAGTTCGACGGTAGGCCAGGAATAGAGGTAAGGAAGTGGTTAAGAGAGGTTGACCGAACCCTCAAGCTGCTAGACGGAGACGAAGTCAGCCGAATCCAATTCATAATAAGGCATCTTGCGGGGCCTGCGGCAGATCGCGTATACAATGCACGCAGAGACTGGGAAACCCTAGACGAATTAACTTGTTATTGAAGCAGCAATACGGCGGGCAGACGGCCACGTACGACGCCATTCAAAAGGTGATGAATCGGAAACAACGGAGCAATGAGACGCTTCTTGAATATTATGATGCTATGCACGATTTAAACGATGAGTTGAACCACCATGGTCATAAATATGATAAGGCCCTGTTGGGAGATGCAATCACTCGGGGGCTCAAGGAGGAACAAAGCCGTATGTGGTTATTGGAAGAGATCCAGAAGTATCCTGACCGTAGTCTAGATGAGTGGACCACGGGGCTGAGAGAGGCGGAACAAAAACGAGAGACTTTGAAGGAGGTACCGCTGACTAAAGGAAGAGAGAACGAACCGCAGGCTGGAGGCTCGATTCTCCCGATGTGCTATGCGTGTGGACAAGAGGGCCACCTCAGTTTCAATTGCACGAACAGGTCCGGACCAGGAGAGAGTGTCCCAAGGGGATACGTGGCCAATGGCCAGTATCGAGTTGGAATTAACAATCGGAACTGGCTGTCGGGAAATGGTCAAGGCCAGGCAGTCCCCGCCAACCGTTTCTGGCCTTACCAATAGATTCCACCGGCGATGTTATGAATCAAGAGAGAGCGGACCCATGGTCAAGCGTGGTCCGCATGACAAATTTAATCATGACAGAAGGTACCTTAAGGCTAAAAGCAGAGTGTCCTAAGGTTTCGGTGCTGGTAGCGGGTCGTGAAATGTGGGGTTTAGCAGATACTGGGGCAGAAGTGTCGTTAATTGATGAACTTTTCTACCGTCGGGAGCTGGAGCCTGCAGGCGTGGTGTTGCAGCCCACTCGAATAAGGGTAAAAGGGGCGTCAGGGTTTCCAGTGCTGTGTGTGGGGTGTATTCGGGTCACTATGGTCGTATGTGGGGTGGAAGTCACTGATGTGGGGATGTTGGTTTGTCCAGGGATTGAGACCCAGGGTAAGGGTCAATCGCATGTCGGGTTGTTGGGGATGAATGTGCTGGGGGAGGTTGCGGAGATCTGGCCACACATGTATCACTTGTGCAGGGAAGCCAGGAGCACCGCTCAGTGGGAAAATTGCTTGCATGAGGTTAGGCAGTTATGTGCAATAGAGGCCATCAGCCTGGGGTATTGTATGACAGAGAGGAAGAAAAGCCCAACCATTCCTCCCCGGAGTACTCGGTTGCTGTCAGTATGTGTTCCCTCATTAAGCCAGGTAGCTAACAAAGTAGTGATTGAACCTCTAACAATGGAGTATGAAGGTTGGATGCCTGAGGGTGTGATAGTGTTGCCGACAGCTGTAAGAGTGGTGAGAGGCATGACCCAGGTGTTGGTGGCAAATCTGTCTGATAGTCGTAAGAACTTGAGGGGCAATTGGCGGATTGGGAAAGTGGCTTCTGGGACGGAAGTCGAGGCAGACATCAATGAAGAGGTGTATGTGAGGACAGTTCAACCGGATGCCCGTACGGAGGTCAAAGTGCACACGGAGGAAATGAATGAGGAACAAGAGCGTGCAGTTAGGTGTTTAATAGAAGAATTTAGTGATATTTTTGAAGGAGAGGGCCAGCCCATAGGAAAGGCTATTGGGGTTCAACATGAGATC
>NW_024718143.1:0-29790 GCF_018991925.1 Homarus americanus
TAAAGTCCCAAGATCGAGTGTAACAAAGCCCCCAGATCGAGTATAACAAAGTAAGCTGATCGATTACAACAAAGTCACCTGATCGGTTATAGCAAAGTCCCCTGAACGAGTATAACAAAGTCCCCTGATCAAGTATAACAAAGTACCCTAGTCGTCTATAACAAAGTCCCTTGATTGAGCATAAGAAAGACCCATCATCGAGTTTAACAAAACCCCCTGATCGAGTATAAAAAAGTCCCCTGATCGAGTATACTAAAGTCCCCTGATCGAGTATAACAAAGTCACAAGATCGAGTATAACAAAGCCCCCCGATCGAGTATAACAATGTCTCATGATCGAGTATAACAAAGGCCCCTTAACGAGTATAACAAAGTCCCCTGATCGAGTATAACAAAGTCCCCTGATCGAGTAAAACAAACACTCTTGATCGAGTTTAACAAAACCCCCTGATCGAGTATAAAGAAGCCCCCTCTTCGTGTTTAACAAAGTCCTTTGGTCGAGTATAACAAAGTCCTATGATCGAGTATAACAAAGGTCCATTATCGAGTATAACAAAGGCCCCTGGTCGAGTATAACAAAGCCCCCTCATCGAGTTTAAAAAAAACCCCTGATCGAGTATAAAAAAGCCCCCTGGTCGAGTATAACAAAGTCCCCTGGTCGAGTATACCAAAGTCTCATAATCGAGTATATCAAAGGCCCCTTATCGAGTATAACAAAAGCCCCTGGTCGAGTATAACAAAATCCCCTGATCGAGTACAACAAAGTCCCCTTATCGAGTAAAAATAAGTGCCCTAATCGAGCATAACTAAGTCCCCTGATCGAGTATAACAAAAGACCCTAATGGAGTATAACAAAGTCCCCTGATCGAGTATAACAAAGTACCCTGATCGAGTATAACAAAGTGCCCTGATGGAGAATAACAAAGTCCCCTGATCGAGTATAACAAAGTCCACTAATCGAGTATAAGATATGCACCTGACCGAATATAACATACAGTCCGCAGATCGAGTACAAAAAAGTCACCTTATCGAGAATAACAAAGTCCCCTGATCGAGTATAACAAAGGCCCCTGATCGGGTATACCAAAGAACATGATCGAGTATAAAAAAGTCCCCTGATCGAGTATAACAAAGTCCCTGTATCGAGTATAACAAAGTCCCCTGGTCGTATATAACAAAGTCCCCTGATCGAGTATAACAAAGTACCCTGATCGAGTATAACATAGTCACGAGTCGAGTATAAGAAAGGCACCTGACCGAATATAACATAGTCACGAGTCGAGTAAAACAAACACCCCTGATTGAGTATAACAAAGCCCCCTCATCGAGTATAACAAAGTCCCTTGATCGAGTATAACAAAATCCCCTAATCGAGTATAACAAAGTCCCCTGATCGAGTATAACAAAGTCCCCTGATCGAGTAAAACATACACCCCTGGTCAAGTATAACGAAGTCCCCTGATCGAGTATAACAAAGCCCTCTGATCGAGTATAACAAAGTCCCCTGATCGAGTATAACTAAGTGCTCTAATCGAGCATAACTAAGTCCCCTGATCGAGTATAACAAAGGACCCTAATGGAGTGTAACATAGTCCCAAGATCGAGTATAACAAAGTCCTCTGATCGAGTATAACAAAGTCCCATATCGAACATAACAATGTCCCGTAATCGAGTATAACAAAGCCCCCTGATCGAGTATAAGAAAGGCACCTGATCGAATATAACAATGTCCCTAGTCGAGTATATACAAAGTCCCCAGATCGAGTATAACAAAGTCCCCAGATCGAGTATAACAAAGTCCCCTGATCGAGTTTAACAAACCCCCTCATCGAGTATAAAAACCCCCCTGGTCGAGTATAACAAAGTCCCCTGGTCGAGTATAATAAAGTCCCGTGATCGAGTATAACAAAGGCCCCTGATCGAGTATAACTAAGTCCCCTGATCGAGTATAACAAAGGACCCTAATGGCGTATAACAAAGTCCCAAGATCGCGTATAACAAAGTCTCCTGATCGAGTATAACAAAGTCCCCTCATCGAGTATAACAAAGTACCCTGATCGAGTATAACAAAGTGACCTGATCGAGAATAACAAAGTCCCATGATCGAGTTTAACAAAGTCCCCTTATCGAGTACAATAAAGCCCCTGATCGAGTATAACAAGTCCCCTGATCGAGTATAACAAAGTCCCATTATCGAGTATAACAAAGTCCCCTGATCGAGTTTAACAAACCCCCTCATCGAGTATAAAAAACCCCCCTGGTCGAGTATAACAAAGTCCCCTGGTTGAGTATAATAAAGTCCCTTGATTGAGTATAACAAAGCCCCCTGATCGAGTTTAACAAAACCCCCTTATCGAGTATAACAAAGGCTCCTGGTCGAGTATAACAAAGTCCTTTGGACGAGTATAACAAAGTCCCATAATCGAGTATAACAAAGGCCCGTTATCGAATATAACAAAGGCCCCTAGTCGAGTATAACAAAATCCCCTGATCGAGTATAACAAAGTCCCCTGACCGAGTATAACAAAGTCCCCTGATCGAGTAAAACAAACACCCTTGATCGAGTTTAACAAAACCCCCTGATCGAGTATAAATAAGCCCTCTCTTCGAGTTTAACAAAGTCCTTTGGTCGAGTATAACAAAGTCCCATGATCGAGTATAACAAAGGATTCTTATCGAGAATAACAAAGGCCCCTGGTCGAGTATAACAAAGTCCCCTGATCGAGTTTAACAAACCCCCTCATCGAGTATTAAAAAGCCCACTGGTCGAGTATAACAAAGTCCCCTGGTTGAGTATAATAAAGTCCCTTGATCGAGTATAACAAAGCCCCCTGATCGAGTTTAACAAAACCCCCTGATCGAGTATAAATAAGGCCCCTGGTCGAGTATAACAAAGTCCCCTGGTCGAGTATAACAAAGTCTCATAATCGAGTATAACAAAGGCCCCTTATCGAGTATAACAAAAGCCTCTGGTCGAGTATAACAAAATCCCCTGATCGAGTACAACAAAGTCCCCTGATCGAGTAAAAATAAGTGCCCTAATCGAGCATAACTAAGTCCCCTGATCGAGTATAACAAAAGACCCTAATGGAGTATAACAAAGTCCCAAGATTGAGTATAACAAAGTCCTCTGATCGAGTATAACAAAGTCCCCTGATCGAACATAACAAAGAACCCGTCATCGAGTATAAAAAAGCCCCCTGATCGAGTATAAGAAAGAAACCTGATCGAATATAACACTGTCCCTAGTCGAGTATATACAAAGTCCCCAGATCGAGTATAACAAAGTCCCCTGATCGAGTATAACAATGCCCCTGGTCGAACATAATAAAGTCGCATGATCGAGTATAACAAAGTCCCCAGATCGAGTATAACTAAGTCCCCTGATCGAGTATAACAAAGGACCCTAATGGCGTATAACAAAGTCCCAAGATCGCGTATAACAAATTCTCCTGATCGAGTTTAACAAAGTCCCCTGATCGAGTATAACAAAGTACCCTGATCGAGTATAACAAAGTGCCCTGATCGAGAATAACAAAGTCCCCTGATCGAGTATAACAAAGTCCACTAATCGAGTATAAGAAAGATACCTGACCGAATACAACAAAGTCACGAGTCGAGTAAAACAAACACCCCTGATTGAGTATAACAAAGCCCCCTCATCGAGTATAACAAAGTCCCCTGATCGAGTATAACAAAATCCCCTGATCGAGTATATACAAAGTCCCCAGATCGAGTATAACAAAGTCCCCAGAACGAGTATAACAAAGTACCCTGATCGAGTATAACAAACCCCCTCAATCGAGTATAAAAAAGCCCCCTGGTCGAGTATAACAAAGTCCGCAGATCGAGTACAAAAAAGTCACCTTATCGAGAATAACAAAGTCCCCTGATCGAGTATAACAAAGGCCCCTGATCGGGTATACCAAAGAACATGATCGAGTATAAAAAAGTCCCCTGATCGAGTATAACAAAGTCCCCGTATCGAGTATAACAAAGTCCCCTGGTCGTATATAACAAAGTCCCCTCATCGAGTATAACAAAGTACCCTGATCGAGTATAACATAGTCACGAGTCGAGTATAAGAAAGGCACCTGACCGAATATAACATAGTCACGAGTCGAGTAAAACAAACACCCCTGATTGAATATAACAAAGCCCCCTGATCGAGTATAACAAAGTCCCCTGATCGAGTATAACAAAGTCCCCTGATCGAGTAAAACATACACCCCTGGTCAAGTATAACGAAGTCCCCTGATCGAGTATAACAAAGCCCCCTGATCGAGTATAACAATATCCCCTAATCGAGTATAACTAAGTGCCCTAATCGAGCATAACTAAGTCCCCTGATCGAGTATAACAAAGGACCCTAATGGAGTATAACATAGTCCCAAGATCGAGTATAACAAAGTCCTATGATCGAGTATAACAAAGTCCCCTATCGAACATAACAATGTCCTGTAATCGAGTATAACAAAGCCCTGATCGAGTATAAGAAAAGTACTGATCGAGTATAAATGTCCCTAGTCGAGTATATACAAAGTCCCCAGATCGAGTATAACAAACCCCCTCATCGAGTATAAAAAGCCCCCTGGTTGAGTATAACAAAGTCCCCTGGTCGAGTATAATAAAGTCCCGTGATCGAGTATAACAAAGGCCCCTGATCGAGTATAACTAAGTCCCCTGATCGAGTATAACAAAGGACCCTAATGGCGTATAACAAAGTCCCAAGATCGCATATAACAAAGTCTCCTGATCGAGTATAACAAAGTCCCCTGATCGAGTATAACAAAGTACCCTGATCGAGTATAACAAAGTGCCCTCATCGAGAATAACAAAGTCCCCTGATCGAGTTTAACAAAGTCCCCTTATCGAGTACAATAAAGCCCCTGATCGAGTATAACAAGTCCCCTGATCGAGTATAACAAAGTCCCATTATCGATTATAACAAAGGCCCCTGATCGAGTATAACAAAGTCCCCTGATCGAGTATACTAAAGTCCCCTGGTCGAGTGAAACAAAGTCCCCTGGCCGAGTATAACAAAGTCCCCTGATCGAGTATAACAAAGCCACCTCATCGAGTTTAACAAAACCCCCTGATCGAGTATAAATAAGGCCCCTGGTCGAGTATAACAAAGTCCCCTGGTCGAATATAACAAAGTCCCATGATCGAGTATAACACAGGCCCCTTATCGAGTATAACAAAGGCCCCTGGTCGAGTATAACAAAGTCCTTTGGACGAGTATAACAAAGTCCCATAATCGAGTATAACAAAGGCCCCTTATCGAATATAACAAAGGCCCCTGGTCGAGTATAACAAAATCCCCTGATCGAGTATAACAAAGTCCCCTGACCGAGTATAACAAAGTCCCCTGATCGAGTAAAACAAACACCCTTGATCGAGTTTAACAAAACCCCCTGATCGAGTATAAATAAGGCCCGTAGTCGAGTATAACAAAGTCCCCTGGTCGAGTATAACAAAGACCCATGATCGAGTATAACACAGGCCCCTTATCGAGTATAACAAAGGCCCCTGGTCGAGTATAACAAAGTCCTTTGGTCGAGTATAACAAAGTCCCATGATCGAGTATAACAAATGCCCTGTATTGAGTATAACAAAGGCCCCTGGTCGAGTACAACAAAGCCCCCTCATCGATTTAAAAAAAAAACCCTGATCGAGTATAAAAAAGCCCTTTGCTCAAGTATAACAAAGTCCCCTGGTCGAGTATAACAAAGTCCCCTAGTCGTCTATAACAAAGTCCCTTGATTGAGCATAAGAAAGACCCATCATCGAGTTTAACAAAACCCCCTGATCGAGTATAAAAAAGTCCCCTGATCGAGTATACTAAAGTCCCCTGACCGAGTATAACAAAGTCACAAGATCGAGTATAACAAAGCCCCCCGATCGAGTATAACAATGTCTCATGATCGAGTATAACAAAGGCCCCTTATCGAGTATAACAAAGTCCCCTGATCGAGTATAACAAAGTCCCCTGATCGAGTAAAACAAACACCCTTGATCGAGTTTAACAAAACCCCCTCATCGAGTATAAAGAAGCCCCCTCTTCGAGTTTAACAAAGTCCTTTGGTCGAGTATAACAAAGTCCCATGATCGAGTATAACAAAGGCCCCTTATCGAGTATAACAAAGGCCCCTGGTCGAGTATAACAAAGCCCCCTCATCGAGTTTAAAAAAAAACCCTGATCGAGTATAAAAAAGCCCCCTGGGCGAGTATAACAAAGTCCCCTGGTCGAGTATACCAAAGTCTCATAATCGAGTATATCAAAGGCCCCTTATCGAGTATAACAAAAGCCCTGGTCGAGTATAACAAAATCCCCTGATCGAGTACAACAAAAGTCCTCTTATCGAGTAAAAATAAGTGCCCTAATCGAGCATAACTAAGTCCCCTGATCGAGTATAACAAAAGACCCTAATGGAGTATAACAAAGTCCCCTGATCGAGTATAACAAAGTCCCCAGATCGAGTATAACAAAGTCCCCTGATCGAGTATAACAAACCCTCTCATTGAGTATAAAAAAGCCCCCTGGTCGAATATAACACAGTCCGCAGATCGAGTACAAAAAAGTCACCTTATCGAGAATAACAAAGTCCCCTGATCGAGAATAACAAAGGCCCCTGATCGGGTATACCAAAGAACATGATCGAGTATAAAAAAGTCCCCTGATCGAGTATAACAAAGTCCCCTGACGAGTATAACGAGTATAACAAAGTCCCCTGGTCGTATATAACAAAGTCCCCTGATCGAGTATAACAAAGTACCCTGATCGAGTATAACATAGTCACGAGTCGAGTATAAGAAAGGCACCTGACCGAATATAACATAGTCACGAGTCGAGTAAAACAAACATCCCTGATTGAGTATAACAAAGCCCCCTGATCGAGTATAACAAAGTCCCCTGATCGCGTATAACAAAATCCCCTGATCGAGTATAACAAAGTCCCCTGATCGAGTATAACAAAGTCCCCTGATCGAGTAAAACATACACCCCTGGTCAAGTATAACGAAGTCCCCTGATCGAGTATAACAAAGCCCTCTGATCGAGTATAACAAAGTCCCCTGCTCGAGTATAACTAAGTGCTCTAATCGAGCATAACTAAGTCCCCTGATCGAGTATAACAAAGGACCCTAATGGAGTGTAACATAGTCCCAAGATCGAGTATAACAAAGTCCTCTGATCGAGTATAACAAAGTCCCATATCGAACATAACAATGTCCCGTAATCGAGTATAACAAAGCCCCCTGATCGAGTATAAGAAAGGCACCTGATCGAATATAACAATGTCCCTAGTCGAGTATATACAAAGTCCCCAGATCGAGTATAACAAAGTCCCCAGATCGAGTATAACAAAGTCCCCTGATCGAGTTTAACAAACCCCCTCATCGAGTATAAAAACCCCCCTGGTCGAGTATAACAAAGTCCCCTGGTCGAGTATAATAAAGTCCCGTGATCGAGTATAACAAAGGCCCCTGATCGAGTATAACTAAGTCCCCTGATCGAGTATAACAAAGGACCCTAATGGCGTATAACAAAGTCCCAAGATCGCGTATAACAAAGTCTCCTGATCGAGTATAACAAAGTCCCCTCATCGAGTATAACAAAGTACCCTGATCGAGTATAACAAAGTGACCTGATCGAGAATAACAAAGTCCCATGATCGAGTTTAACAAAGTCCCCTTATCGAGTACAATAAAGCCCCTGATCGAGTATAACAAGTCCCCTGATCGAGTATAACAAAGTCCCATTATCGAGTATAACAAAGTCCCCTGATCGAGTTTAACAAACCCCCTCATCGAGTATAAAAAACCCCCCTGGTCGAGTATAACAAAGTCCCCTGGTTGAGTATAATAAAGTCCCTTGATTGAGTATAACAAAGCCCCCTGATCGAGTTTAACAAAACCCCCTTATCGAGTATAACAAAGGCTCCTGGTCGAGTATAACAAAGTCCTTTGGACGAGTATAACAAAGTCCCATAATCGAGTATAACAAAGGCCCGTTATCGAATATAACAAAGGCCCCTAGTCGAGTATAACAAAATCCCCTGATCGAGTATAACAAAGTCCCCTGACCGAGTATAACAAAGTCCCCTGATCGAGTAAAACAAACACCCTTGATCGAGTTTAACAAAACCCCCTGATCGAGTATAAAGAAGCCCCCTCTTCGAGTTTAACAAAGTCCTTTGGTCGAGTATAACAAAGTCCCATGATCGAGTATAACAAAGGATTCTTATCGAGAATAACAAAGGCCCCTGGTCGAGTATAACAAAGTCCCCTGATCGAGTTTAACAAACCCCCTCATCGAGTATAAAAAAGCCCACTGGTCGAGTATAACAAAGTCCCCTGGTTGAGTATAATAAAGTCCCTTGATCGAGTATAACAAAGCCCCCTGATCGAGTTTAACAAAACCCCCTGATCGAGTATAAATAAGGCCCCTGGTCGAGTATAACAAAGTCCCCTGGTCGAGTATAACAAAGTCTCATAATCGAGTATAACAAAGGCCCCTTATCGAGTATAACAAAAGCCTCTGGTCGAGTATAACAAAATCCCCTGATCGAGTACAACAAAGTCCCCTGATCGAGTAAAAATAAGTGCCCTAATCGAGCATAACTAAGTCCCCTGATCGAGTATAACAAAAGACCCTAATGGAGTATAACAAAGTCCCAAGATTGAGTATAACAAAGTCCTCTGATCGAGTATAACAAAGTCCCCTGATCGAACATAACAAAGAACCCGTCATCGAGTATAAAAAAGCCCCCTGATCGAGTATAAGAAAGAAACCTGATCGAATATAACACTGTCCCTAGTCGAGTATATACAAAGTCCCCAGATCGAGTATAACAAAGTCCCCTGATCGAGTATAACAAAGTCCCCTGGTCGAGTATAATAAAGTCGCATGATCGAGTATAACAAAGTCCCCAGATCGAGTATAACTAAGTCCCCTGATCGAGTATAACAAAGGACCCTAATGGCGTATAACAAAGTCCCAAGATCGCGTATAACAAATTCTCCTGATCGAGTATAACAAAGTCCCCTGATCGAGTATAACAAAGTACCCTGATCGAGTATAACAAAGTGCCCTGATCGAGAATAACAAAGTCCCCTGATCGAGTATAACAAAGTCCACTAATCGAGTATAAGAAAGATACCTGACCGAATACAACAAAGTCACGAGTCGAGTAAAACAAACACCCCTGATTGAGTATAACAAAGCCCCCTCATCGAGTATAACAAAGTCCCCTGATCGAGTATAACAAAATCCCCTGATCGAGTATATACAAAGTCCCCAGATCGAGTATAACAAAGTCCCCAGATCGAGTATAACAAAGTACCCTGATCGAGTATAACAAACCCCCTCAATCGAGTATAAAAAAGCCCCCTGGTCGAGTATAACAAAGTCCGCAGATCGAGTACAAAAAAGTCACCTTATCGAGAATAACAAAGTCCCCTGATCGAGTATAACAAAGGCCCCTGATCGGGTATACCAAAGAACATGATCGAGTATAAAAAAGTCCCCTGATCGAGTATAACAAAGTCCCCGTATCGAGTATAACAAAGTCCCCTGGTCGTATATAACAAAGTCCCCTCATCGAGTATAACAAAGTACCCTCATCGAGTATAACATAGTCACGAGTCGAGTATAAGAAAGGCACCTGACCGAATATAACATAGTCACGAGTCGAGTAAAACAAACACCCCTGATTGAGTATAACAAAGCCCCCTGATCGAGTATAACAAAGTCCCCTGATCGAGTATAACAAAGTCCCCTGATCGAGTAAAACATACACCCCTGGTCAAGTATAACGAAGTCCCCTGATCGAGTATAACAAAGCCCCCTGATCGAGTATAACAATGTCCCCTGATCGAGTATAACTAAGTGCCCTAATCGAGCATAACTAAGTCCCCTGATCGAGTATAACAAAGGACCCTAATGGAGTATAACATAGTCCCAAGATCGAGTATAACAAAGTCCTATGATCGAGTATAACAAAGTCCCCTATCGAACATAACAATGTCCCGTAATCGAGTATAACAAAGCCCCCTGATCGAGTATAAGAAAAGCACCTGATCGAATATAACAATGTCCCTAGTCGAGTATATACAAAGTCCCCAGATCGAGTATAACAAACCCCCTCATCGAGTATAAAAAGCCCCCTGGTTGAGTATAACAAAGTCCCCTGGTCGAGTATAATAAAGTCCCGTGATCGAGTATAACAAAGGCCCCTGATCGAGTATAAATAAGTCCCCTGATCGAGTATAACAAAGGACCCTAATGGCGTATAACAAAGTCCCAAGATCGCGTATAACAAAGTCTCCTGATCGAGAATAGCAAAGTCCCCTGATCGAGAATAACAAAGTACCCTCATCGAGTATAACAAAGTGCCCTGATCGAGAAAAACAAAGTCCCCTGATCGAGTTTAACAAAGTCCCCTTATCGAGTACAATAAAGCCCCTGATCGAGTATAACAAGTCCCCTGATCGAGTATAACAAAGTCCCATTATCGATTATAACAAAGGCCCCTGATCGAGTATAAGAAAGTCCCCTGATCGTGTATACTAAAGTCCCCTGGTCGAGTGAAACAAAGTCCCCTAGCCGAGTATAACAAAGTCCCCTGATCGAGTATAACAAAGCCACCTCATCGAGTTAAACAAAACCCCCTGATCGAGTATAAATAAGGCCCCTGGTCGAGTATAACAAAGTCCCCTGGTCGAGTATAACTAAGTCCCATGATCGAGTATAACACAGGCCCCTTATCGAGTATAACAAAGGCCCCTCGTCGAGTATAACAAAGTCCTTTGGACGAGTATAACAAACTCCCATAATCGAGTATAACAAAGGCCCCTTATCGAATATAACAAAGGCCCCTGGTCGAGTATAATAAAATCCCCTGATCGAGTATAACAAAGTCCCCTGACCGTGTATAACAAAGTCCCCTGATCGAGTAAAACAAACACCCTTGATCGAGTTTAACAAAACCCCCTGATCGAGTATAAATAAGGCCCGTAGTCGAGTATAACAAAGTCCCCTGGTCGAGTATAACAAAGACCCATGATCGAGTATAACACAGGCCCCTTATCGAGTATAACAAAGGCCCCTGGTCGAGTATAACAAAGTCCTTTGGTCGAGTATAACAAAGTCCCATGATCGAGTATAACAAATGCCCTGTATTGAGTATAACAAAGGCCCCTGGTCGAGTATAACAAAGCCCCCTCATCGATTTAAAAAAAAAACCCTGATCGAGTATAAAAAAGCCCTTTGCTCGAGTATAACAAAGTCCCCTGGTCGAGTATAACAAAGTCCCATAATCGAGTATAACAAAGGCCCATTATCGAGTATAACAAAAGCCCCTGGTCGAGTATAACAAAATCCCCTGATCGAGTACAACAAAGTCCCCTGATCGAGTAAAAATAAGTGCCCTAATCGAGCATAACTAAGTCCCCTGATCGAGTATAACAAAGGACCCTAATGGAGTATAACAAAGTCCCAAGATTGAGTATAACAAAGTCCTCTGATCGAGTATAACAAAGTCCCCTGATCGAGTATAACAAAGTGCCCTGATCGAGAAAAACAAAGTCCCCTGATCGAGTTTAACAAAGTCCCCTTATCGAGTACAATAAAGCCCCTGATCGAGTATAACAAGTCCCCTGATCGAGTATAACAAAGTCCCATTATCGAGTATAACAAAGGCCCCTGATCGAGTATAACAAAGTCCCCTGATCGAGTATACTAAAGTCCCCTGGTCGAGTAAAACAAAGTCCCCTGGCCGAGTATAACAAAGTCCCCTGATCGAGTATAACAAAGCCCCCTCATCGAGTTTAACAAAACCCCCTGATCGAGTATAAATAAGGCCCCTGGTCGAGTATAACAAAGTCCCCTGGTCGAGTATAACAAAGTCCCATGATCGAGTATAACACAGGCCCCTTATCGAGTATAACAAAGGCCCCTGGTCGAGTATAACAAAGTCCTTTGGACGAGTATAACAAAGTCCCATAATCGAGTATAACAAAGGCCCCTTATCGAATATAACAAAGGCCCCTGGTCGAGTATAACAAAATCCCCTGATCGAGTATAACAAAGTCCCCTGACCGAGTATAACAAAGTCCCCTGATCGAGTAAAACAAACACCCTTGATCGAGTTTAACAAAACCCCCTGATCGAGTATAAATAAGGCCCCTAGTCGAGTATAACAAAGTCCCCTGGTCGAGTATAACAAAGACCCATGATCGAGTATAACACAGGCCCCTTATCGAGTATAACAAAGGCCCCTGGTCGAGTATAACAAAGTCCTTTGGTCGAGTATAACAAAGTCCCATGATCGAGTATAACAAATGCCCTGTATTGAGTATAACAAAGGCCCCTGGTCGAGTATAACAAAGCCCCCTCATCGATTTAAAAAAAAAACCCTGATCGAGTATAAAAAAGCCCTTTGCTCGAGTATAACAAAGTCCCCTGGTCGAGTATAACAAAGTCCCATAATCGAGTATAACAAAGGCCCATTATCGAGTATAACAAAAGCCCCTGGTCGAGTATAACAAAATCCCCTGATCGAGTACAACAAAGTCCCCTGATCGAGTAAAAATAAGTGCCCTAATCGAGCATAACTAAGTCCCCTGATCGAGTATAACAAAGGACCCTAATGGAGTATAACAAAGTCCCAAGATTGAGTATAACAAAGTCCTCTGATCGAGTATAACAAAGTCCCCTGATCGAGTATAACAAAGTACCCTGATCGAGTATAACATAGTCATGAGTCGAGTATAAGAAAGGCACCTGACCGAATATAACATAGTCACGAGTCGAGTAAAACAAACACCCCTGATTGAGTATAACAAAGCCCCCTAATCGAGTATAACTAAGTCCCCTGATCGAGTATAACAAAATCCCCTGATCGAGTATAACAAAGTCCCCTGATCGAGTATAACAAAGTCCCCTGATCGAGTAAAACATACACCCCTGGTCAAGTATAACGAAGTCTCCTGATCGAGTATAACAAAGCCCCCTGATCGAGTATAACAAAGTCCCCTGATCGAGTATAACTAAGTGCCCTAATCGAGCATAACTAAGTCCCCTGATCGAGTATAACAAAGGACCCTAATGGAGTATAACATAGTCCCAAGATCGAATATAACAAAGTCTTCTGATCGAGTATAACAATGTCCCCTATCGAACATAACAATGTCCCATAATCGAGTATAACAAAGCCCCCTGATCGAGTATAAGAAAGGCACCTGATCGAATATAACAATGTCCCTAGTCGAGTATATACAAAGTCCCCAGATCGAGTATAACAAAGTCCCCAGATCGAGTATAACAAAGTCCCCTGATCGAGTATAACAAACCGCCTCATCGAGTATAAAAAGCCCCCTGGTCGAGTATAACAAAGTCCCCTGGTCGAGTATAATAAAGTCCCGTGATCGAGTATAACAAATGCCCCTGATCGAGTATAACTAAATCCCCTGATCGAGTATAACAAAGGACCCTAATGGCGTATAACAAAGTCCCAAGATCGCGTATAACAAAGTCTCCTGATCGAGTATAACAAAATCCCCTGATCGAGTATAACAAAGTACCCTGATCGAGTATAACAAAGTCCCCAGATCGAGTATAACAAAGTCCCCTGATCGAGTATAACAAACCCCCTCATCGAGTATAAAAAGCCCCCTGATCGAGTATAACAAAATCCCCTGATCGAGTATTACAAAGTACCCTGATCGAGTATAAAAAAGTCCCATTATGGAGTACAATAAAGCCCCTGATGGAGTATAACAAGTCCCCTGATCAAGTATAACAAAGTCCCATTATCGAGTATAACAAAGGCCCCTGATCGAGTATAACAAAGTCCCCTGATCGAGTATACTAAAGTCCCCTGGTCGAGTGAAACAAAGTCCCCTGGCCGAGTATAACAAAGTCCCCTGATCGAGTATAACAAAGCCCCCTCATCGAGTTTAACAAAACCCCCTGATCGAGTATATATAAGGCCCCTGGTCGAGTATAACAAAGTCCCCTGGTCGAGTATAACAAAGTCCCATGATCGAGTATAACACAGGCCCCTTATCGAGTATAACAAAGGCCCATGGTCGAGTATAACAAAGTCCTTTGGACGAGTATAACAAAGTCCCATAATCGAGTGTAACAAAGGCCCCTTATCGAATATAACAAAGGCCCCTGGTCGAGTATAACAAAATCCCCTGATCAAGTATAACAAAGTCCCCTGACCGAGTATAACAAAGTCCCCTGATCGAGTAAAACAAACACCCCTCATCGAGTTTAACAAAACCACCTGATCGAGTATAAAAAGCCCTCTGGTCGAGTATAACAAAGTCCTTTGGTCGAGTATAACAAAGTCCCATAATCGAGTATAACAAAGGCCCCTTATCGAATATAACAAAGGCCCCTGGTCGAGTATAACAAATGTAATGAGACAAATCTCACAAGAAGAAGATTACATATAGGTAGAATATTGATAGTATAAGAGTATAAAAGAGAGGAAGATTTTGGTAGCGTGGCCGTGATAGTTATTTACACTGTCCGTACACTTATCGTACCTTATACGTCAATACACATCTATTACGTCTTAAGGGCGACTTCTCAAACACTGCTTCGTTACAACTCTTTATTAATTACGAACATGACATGGACACATTAATAACATCTTCTATTGAAGTTACTAGGACATTATGTTTACGTTACTAGGACATCATATTACGTTACTAGACACTCTGATTCTCGGACACGAACATGAAATGAATACACTTCCCACGTAAGTAACTCATCCCATGGAAAGCTCTGACAAACACTCACGTGACCTATGGGAAGCCTAGCAGGTAGTCCTGGGTTGTCTCTATGGGAGACTGCTTAGCTGGGCGCCGGAGGGAAGTCTCGGTCCTGACCGGAGGCGACTGGAGGCGACCGGAGGCGGCTTGCCTCCGGCCCCTGACTTCTCTCGAGCAGGACTCGGGACGTGGTAGCTGGTCCTTCCTCCTTACAAGACACACTCCCTCTCTGTCTCTCTCTTTCTCTCTGTATCTCTCGGGAGGACTAGGACGTCCTATTTATTGGGAGGCGAGCCCTCAGGTTGAGCTGATGGGGTTAGGGTGGGGGCGGTGAAGGGTCTCCTTACATTTGCCCTCGCTGATGTAGGGTCAGGTCTGGACTTTTTCAGAGACTATAAGTTGTATCTTCTGGAAAAGTCATCAGATGGGGCCGTGAGACATGAGAGGCCCTGGTTGATTTGTGGCCTCTTGACTTGGGCTCGAGAGTTACATTTGACCTGGCTAATGTGAGGTCAGGTCTGGACTTCTGGGATGTAGGCTATTGTGTATATTGGGAGAGAGTCGGCTGGTGCCTTCTTACATGTTTGTTGTGGTGCCGTGTCACATGGGAGGGGAGCCTGGCTGATTTATAACCCTTGGTCAACCGTGAGAGTTACCCTACACTTGACCTCCCTAATGTCGGGTCGAGTCTGGACTGTCTCTGAGATGCAAGCTGCGGTCTGACAACCCATCACTACACCTCCCGCCAAGACCAAAGCTTTCATGCTCAGAGAACTGATGACACATTTAAAGTAGACAGTAACATCATGTGCAGTATCTAATATAGTCCCTGAGGCGATAATGCATCCTTACATTTCACAAATTATAACACTAGAGATGTATGTTTTTCTACTGGCATAGTTTGATCTGACAAAGCTTACTATACCTCCCGCCAAGATTAAAGCTTCTATGACAGGAGAAAAAAATAAAATACATACACAGTAAGTGAACATAGAGTGATCTAAAGATCCTTCATATCTAGCATAGTGTCCGAGGCAAACTTGCAAATCACATTCAACAAACAAAAACAGGTGTTACATTGCCTAACCAGGCCGTGTCAAAATTAATTCATCTCAGTCAGTAAATGGCCACAACATTGTGTTTCGTAGTTCAAAACATTGATCAAATGAACTCATAGAAAAAGTGACTAATCTTTAAAAAAAACTTTCTTTGTAGTACATGTTAACAAAAATCAGAGAATTAAATACTTCAAAATACAAAAAAAAATGCTCCTACTTCACATGTTCGGGTGTTATATCTTTTTATTGTACATCAACAACATCAACAACATCAACACATTTGTTGGGTTCAGCATGGCTCAAGTCCTCCATCCAGCTGGTATCTGAAAATAAGGAATGCCGGCAGCACAACAGCGGTAGTCGATTGGTCCTTCTGATTATCCACCTTTTCATCGTTGACTTTCTTCTGATGTCAGCACAGGACGTCTTCTGTCTTCACATAGCACGTTTTTCTTTCTTCAATACCGCACTTTGTAGGTCGTGTCACCACATCTGACTTCTTCTCACTTCCTCCTGGTTTCTATAATATTCCAGATGATTTTTCTGTTCACCTGCGCTTCCTCTACGTGTAGAGCATTTTCATATTCCAGATGAATTTTTCTGTTCATCTGCGTTTCTTTATACATCTTCATTTTCATATTCCAGACGATTTTTCTGTTCGTCTGCGTTTCTTTATACATCTTCGTTTTCCGTCATATTCCAGATGAATTTTTCTGCTCCATCTGTATTTCTTCTCTGGAATATGTTGAAAATGATGATTTTCAACATATTCCAGACGATTTTCTGTTCATCTGCCGTCGGCCCCCTCCGGCCGGGATGAAAGCTGGTCCACTGCTTGAGCTGTCGTCTCCTTAGATGACTGTAAGGCAGGTTCCGCGGACCAGGGCTCGCCCTCCGTACGTGAGTGTCGGCGAGACCAAAGACCGTCCTGTCTTACACCTTCCACAGTGGTGAATCCCTCCCTGGCTGGTCTCACCAGGGTTCGTTGTGTGGCGCTGCATTCCACACTCCTTAATTTCCTAGAGTAGAAAAATATAAAATCTTTTTAATCCTAGACCAGGGAGGACTTGAAAGAAAAGGGGTGGTGTGTGGCGGGTGTGGTGCTGCATTCATCACGCTGCATTCATCACGCTTCTTCTTCTCTGCTTATATGTGCTGTGGTTGGATTCCGGCTAGCCATGGGGCGGTACTGTGTGTGATATTTGCCAGAGAAACAATCCTAGAGGGATGATGGATTAGTTGGAAGTGCATTCGCAAAAAAAAAATTTACTTTATAAGTTATGTCAATGTTTGGTAACTATTATTTCCGTCACGACAATTTTCTCATCAGGCTGGGTCGGGGAGTTAAGCTCTGCGCACTACACTTAATATCATTTATCACTACGCGTCAAAGAGTACATCACAAATCATAACAGCATAAAAACACACTGAGTGAAGCTCTGTAATTATCGCAATATTAAGTAACACTAACCACCGATTTCGAAGCATAACTCACTGGACAAAACATATGGGGATTGGTGGTCACACTGGACGGTGCGAGGCGGGTGGAGGCGAGGCGAGGCGAGTCGGGGCGCGGCTGGCCAGGCCGACGTGGGGCGGGGTGGTGGCGAGGCGTGGCGGGTGAGATGGGGGGGGAGCCGGGGCGTGGTTGATCGGGCCAGGTGGGGGGGGAGCCGGGGCGTGGTTGATCGGGCCAGGCCGGGGCTTTGCGGGGCACGGAACGGCGGGGCGGGGCGGGGCACGGAACGGCGGGGCGGGGCAGGGCAGGACGGAGCGAGGCGGGAACGGATGGGTATGGAGGGTGAGGTGAGGATTAGGACAAGGAGGAGGATGTAGGTTGTAAGACATGTTAAGTTATAACAGTTAGTATAGACACAGCTTCTATCACTAAAACACAATAGGTACATTTAACACTGACCGACAATTAAAATGCACTTGGGATACTGAGAACTTCACAGAACGTGGGGGACATTGAGAAATTATATTAAGCACTGAGCATATTCTGGGAGTGTTTTGCTATTAACAATTCGCGTATACCACAACGAGAGACATTGACTTGAGCTGTAAAGATGACACACTAGGACACTTTTCACGCTACGACGCTACGACACAGGAATTACTTATTACACAATTGTAGACAATACTTAGACTGAATCAAATGAAGGATGAGACGAGCCAGGTGTTATGGCTAACCGAGGGAAGGCGTGAGTTTACGTTAAGTTCGCTGCTACCAATATAATAACTAAGCGAGGAGGGCGTGGATTAACGTATATAGTTCGCTGCCACCATTGTAATGGTAAAAATCTCACAAGAAGAAGATTACATATAGGTAGAATATTGATAGTATAAGAGTATAAAAGAGAGGAAGATTTTGGTAGCGTGGCCGTGATAGTTATTTACACTGTCCGTACACTTATCGTACCTTATACGTCAATACACATCTATTACGTCTTAAGGGCGACTTCTCAAACACTGCTTCATTACAACTCTTTATTAATTACGAACATGACATGGACACATTAATAACATTTTCTATTGAAGTTACTAGGACATTATGTTTACGTTACTAGGACATCATATTACGTTACTAGACACTCTGATTCTCGGACACGAACATGAAATGAATACACTTCCCACGTAAGTAACTCATCCCATGGAAAGCTCTGACAAACACTCACGTGACCTATGGGAAGCCTAGCAGGTAGTCCTGGGTTGTCTCTATGGGAGACTGCTTAGCTGGGCGCCGGAGGAAAGTCTCGGTCCTGACCGGAGGCGACTAGAGGCGACTGGAGGCGGCTTGCCTCCGGCCCCTGACTTCTCTCGAGCAGGGCTCGGGACGTGGTAGCTGGTCCTTCCTCCTTACAAGATACACTCTCTCTCTGTCTCTCTCTCTTTCTGTGTATCTCTCGGGAGGACTAGGACGTCCTATTTATTGGGAGGCGACCCCTCAGGTTGAGCTGATGGGGGGGGGGGGCGGTGAAGGGTCTCCTTACATTTGCCCTCGCTGATGTAGGGTCAGGTCTGGACTTTTTCAGAGACTATAAGTTGTATCTTCTGGAAAAGTCATCAGATGGGGCCGTGTGACATGAGAGGCCCTGGTTGATTTGTGGCCTCTTGACTTGGGCTCGAGAGTTACATTTGACCTGGCTAATGTGAGGTCAGGTCTGGACTTCTGGGATGTAGGCTATTGTGTATATTGGGAGAGAGTCGGCTGGTGCCTTCTTACATGTTTGTTGTGGTGCCGTGTCACATGGGAGGGGAACCTGGCTGATTTATAACCCTTGGTCAACCGTGAGAGTTACCCTACACTTGACCTCCCTAATGTCGGGTCGAGTCTGGACTATCACTGAGATGCAAGCTGCGGTCTGACAACCCATCACTACACAAAGGCCCCTTATCGAATATAACAAAGGCCCCTGGTCGAGTATAACAAAACCCCCTGATCGAGTATGAAAATGCACCCTGGTCGAATATAACAAAGCCCCCTGATCGAGTATAACAAAGTCCCCTGATCGAGTATAACTAAGTGCCCTAATCGATATAACAAAGGACCCTAAAGCCGTATAACAAAGTCCCAAGATCGAGTATAACAAAGTCCCCTGATCGAGTATAACAAAGGACCCTAATGGAGTATAACAAAGTCCCCTGGTCGAGTATAACAAACTACCCTGGTCGAGTATAACAAAGTCCTCTGATCAAGTATATCAAAGTCCCCAGATCGAGTATAACAAAGTCCCGACATCGAGTATAACAAAGCCCCCTGATCGAGTATAAGAAAGGCACCTGATCGAATATATCAATGTTCCTAGTCGAGTTTATACAAAGTCCCCTGATCGAGTATAACAAAGTCCCCAGATCGAGTATAACAAAGTCCCCTCATCGAGTATAACAATCCCCACTCATCGAGTATAAAAAAGCCCCCTTGTCGCGTATAACAAAGTCCCTGATCAAGTATAACAAAGCCCTCTGATCGAGTAGAACTAAGCCCCCTCATCGAATATAAAAAAGCCCCCTGGTCGAATATAACAAAATCCCCTGGTCGAGTATAACAAAGTCCCAAGATCGAGTATTTCAAAGGCCCCGAATCGAGTATAACAAAGGCCACTGGTCGAAAATAACAATGTCCCCTGATCAAGTATAATAAAGTCCCCTGATCGAGTATAAGAAAGTCCCAAGACCGAGTATAACAAAGCCCCCAGATCGAGTATAACAAAGTCCGCTGATCGATTACAACAAAATCACCTGATCGGTTATAACAAAGTCCCCTGAACGAGTATAACAAAGTCCCGTGATCGAGTATAACAAAGTCCCCTGGTCGTCTATAACAAAGTCCCATGATTGAGTATAAGAAAGCCCCCTCATCGAGTATAAAAAAGCCCCCTGGTCGAGTATAACAAAGTCTCTGATCGAGTAAAACAAAGCCCTTTGATCGAGTATAACAAAGCCCCATCATTGAGTATAAAAAAGCCCCCTGGACGAGTATAACACAGTCCACTAGCCGAGTATAACAAAGTCCCCTGATCGAGTATACAAAAGCCCCCTGGTCGAGTATAACAAAGTCCCCTGGTCGAGTATAACAAAGTCCCATGATCGAGCATAACAAAGGCTCCGAATCTAGTTTAACAAAGGCCCTGGTCGAAAATAACAAAGTCCCCTGATCGAGTATACTAAAGTCCCATGAACGAGTATAACAAAGTCACAAGATCGAGTATAACAAAGCCCCCGGATCGAGTATAACAAAGTCCGCTGATCGAGTATAACACAGCCCCCGGATCGAGTAAAACAAAGTCCCCTGGCCGAGTAAAACAAAGTCCCCTGTTCGAGTATAATAAAGCCCCCTCATCGAGTTTAACAAAACCCCCTGATCGAGTATAAAAAAGCCCCCTGGCCGAGTATAACAACTCCCCTGGTCGAATATAACAAAGTCCCATGATCGATTATAACAAAGGCCCCTTATCGAGTATAACAAAGTCCCCTGATCGAGTATAACAAAGTCCCCTGATCGAGTAAAACAAACACCCTTGATCGAGTTTAACAAAACCCCCTGATAGAGTATAAAGAAGCCCCATCTTCGAGTATAACAAAGTCCTTTGGTCGAGTATAACAAAGTCCCATGAACGAGTATAACAAAGGCCCCTTATCGAGTATAGCAAAGGCCCCTGGTCGAGTATAATAAAGCCCCCTCATCGAGTTTAAAAAAAAACCCTGATCGAGTATAAAAAAGCCCCCTCGTCGAGTATAACAAAGTCCCCTGGTCGAGTATAACAAAGTCCCATAATCGAGTATAACAAAGGCCCCTTATCGAGTATAAAAAAGCCCCCTGGTCGAGTATAACAAAGTCTCTGATCGAGTACAACAAAGCCCTTTGATCGAGTATAACAAAGCCCCATCATCGAGTATAAAAAAGCCACCTGGACGAGTATAACACAGTCCACTAGCCGAGTATAACAAAGTCCCCTGATCGAGTATACAAAAGCCCCCTGGTCGAGTATAACAAAGTCCCCTGGTCGAGTATAACAAAGTCCCATGATCGACCATAACAAAGGCTCCGAATCTAGTTTAACAATGGCCCTGGTCGAAAATAACAAAGTCCCCTGATCGAGTATACTAAAGTCCCACGAACGAGTATAACAAAGTCACAAGATCGAGTATAACAAAGCCCCCGGATCGAGTATAACAAAGTCCGCTGATCGAGTATAACAAAGCCCCCGGATCGAGTAAAACAAAGTCCCCTGGCCGAGTAGAACAAAGTCCCCTGTTCGAGTATAACAAAGCCCCTCATCGAGTTTAACAAAACCCCCTGATCGAGTATAAAAAAGTCCCCTGGCCGAGTATAACAACTCCCCTGGTCGAATATAACAAAGTCCCATGATCGATTATAACAAAGGCCCCTTATCGAGTATAACAAAGTCCCCTGATCGAGTATAACAAAGTCCCCTGATCGAGTAAAACAAACACCCTTGATCGAGTTTAACAAAACCCCCTGATAGAGTATAAAGAAGCCCCATCTTCGAGTATATAACAAAATTTGGTCGAACAACAAGTCCATGATCAGGTATAACAAAGGCCCTTTGTCAGTATAGCAAAGGCCCCTGGTCGAGTATAACAAAGCCCCCTCATGAGTTTAAAAACCCTGATCGAGTATAAAAAGCCCCTAATTAGAGTATAACAAAGTCCCCTGGTCGAGTATAACAAAGTCCCATAATCGAGTATAACAAAGGCCCCTTATCGAGTATAACAAAAGCCCCTGGTCGAGTATAACAAAGTGCTTTGGTCGAGGATATCAAAGTCCCATAATCGAGTATAACAAAGGCCCCTTATCGAATATAACAAAGGCCAATGGTCGAGTATAACAAAATCCCCTGATCGAGTATAACAAAGTCCCCTGATCGAGTATAACAAAGTCCCCTGATCGAGTAAAACAAACACCACTGATCGAGTTTAACAAAACCCCCTGATCGAGTATAAAAAAGCCCCCTGGTCGAGTATAACAAAGTCTTTTGGTCGAGTATAACAAAGTCCCATAATCGAGTATAACAAAGGCCCCTTATCGAATATAACAAAGGCCCCTGGTCGAGTATTACAAAATCCCCTGGTCGAGTATAACAAATTCCTCTCATCGAGTTTAACATAACCCCCTGATCGAGTATGAAAAAGCCCCCTGGTCGAGTATAACAAAGCCCCCTGATCGAGTATAACAAAGTCACCTGATCGAGAATAACTAAGTGCCCTAATCGATATAACAAAGGACCCTAATACCCTATAACAAAGTCCCAAGATCGAGTATAACAAAGTCCCTTGATCGAGTATAACAAAGGACCCTAATGGAGTATAACAAAGTCCCCTGGTCGAGCATAACAAACTCCCCTGGTCGAGTATAACAAAGTCCTCTGATCGAGTATAACAAAGTCCCCTGGTCGAGTATAACAAAGTCCCAAGATCGAGTATAACAAAGTCCCCTGATTGAGTATAAGAAAGCCCCCTGATCGAGTTTAACAAAGTTTTCTGATCGAGTATATCAAAGCCCCCTCATCGAGTATAAAAAAGCCCCCTGGTCGAGTATAACACAGTCCCCTGGCCGAGTATAACAAAGTCCCCTGATCGAGTATAACAAAGCCCCATCATCGAGTTTAACAAAACCCCCTGATCGAGTATAAAAAAGCCCCCTGGTCAAGTATAACAAAATCCCCTGGTCGAGTATAACAAAGTCCCATGATCGAGTATAACAAAGGCCCCGAATCTAGTATAACAAAGGCCCCTGGTCGAAAATAACAAAGTCCCCTGATCGAGTATACTAAAGTCCCCTGATCGAGTATAACAAAGCCAC
The DNA here is from genome assembly GCF_018991925.1 of Homarus americanus. Classification (NCBI taxonomy): domain Eukaryota; kingdom Metazoa; phylum Arthropoda; class Malacostraca; order Decapoda; family Nephropidae; genus Homarus; species Homarus americanus. The sequence goes on from NW_024718143.1 coordinate 23,175, forward strand.
AAGATCGAGTATATCAAAGCCCCCCGATCGAGTATAACAAAGTCCGCTGATCGAGTATAACAAAGCCCCCTGATCGAGAATAACAAAGTCCCCTGGTCGAGTAAAACAAAGTCCCCTGGCCGAGTAAAACAAAGTCCCCTGTTCGAGTACAACAAAGCCCCCTCATCGAGTTTAACAAAACCCCCTGATCAAGTATAAAAAGCCCCCTCGTCGAGTATAACAACTCCCCTGGTCGAGTATAACAAAGTCCCATGATCGAGTATAACAAAGGCCCCTTATCGAGTATAACAAAGTCCCCTGATCGAGTAACAAAGTCCCCTGATCGAGTAAAACAAACACCCTTGATCGAGTTTAACAAAACCCCCTGATCGAGTATAAAGAAGCCCCCTCTTCGAGTATAACAAAGTCCCCTGGCCGAGTATAATAAAGTCGCATGATCGAGTATAACAAAGTCCCCAGATCGAGTATAACTAAGTCCCCTGATCAAGTATAACAAAGGAACCTAATGGCGTATAACAAAGTCCCAAGATCGCGTATAACAAAGTCCCCTGATCGAGTTTAACAAAGTCCCCTTATCGAGTATAACAAAGGCCCCTGATCGAGGATAACAAAGTCCCCTGATCGAGTATACTAAAGTCCCCTGGTCGAGTAAAACAAAGTCCCCTGGCCGAGTATAACAAAGCCCCCTCATCGAGTTTAACAAAACCCCCTGATCGAGTAGAACAAAGCCCCCTCATCGAGTATAAAAAAGCCCCCTGGTCGAGTATAACAAAATCCCCTGGTCGAGTATAACAAATTCCCAAGATCGAGTATTTCAAAGGCCCCGAATCGAGTATAACAAAGGCCACTTGTCGAAAATAACAATGTCCCCTGATTGAGTATAATAAAGTCCCCTGATCGAGTATAACAAAGTCCCAAGATCGAGTATAACAATGCCCCCAGATCGAGTATAACAATGTCAGCTGATCGATTACAACAAAGTCACCAGATCGGTTGTAACAAAGTCCCCTGAACGAGTATAACAAAGTCCCCTGAACGAGTATAACAAAGTCCCCTGGTCGTCTAAAACAAAGTCCCTGATTGAGTAAAAGAAAGCCCCCTGATCGGGTTTAACAAAACCCCCTGATCGAGTATAAAAAAGCCCCTTGGTCGAGTATAACAAAGTCCCCTGGTCTTGTATAACAAAGTCCTATGATCGAGGATAACAAAGGCCCCTTATCGAATATACCAAAGGCCCCTGGTCGAGTATAACAAAATCTCCTGATCGAGTATAACAAAGTCCCCTGATCGAGTATAAAAAGTCCCCTGATCGAGTAAGACAAACACCCCTGATCGAGTATAACAAAGTCCCCTGATCGAGTATAACAAAGCCCCCTCATCGAGTATAAAAAAGCCCCCTGCTCGAGTATAACAAAGTCTCTGATCGAGTACAACAAAGCCCTTTGATCGAGTATAACGAAGCCCCATCATCGAGTATAAAAAAGCCCCCTGCTCGAGTATAACAAAGTCTCTCATCGAGTACAACAAAGTCCTTTGATCGAGTATAACAAAGCCCCATCATCGAGTATAAAAAGTCCTCTAGTCGAGTATAATAAAGTCCCATGATCGAGTATAACAAAGGCCCCTGATCGAGTATAACTAAGTCCCCTGATCGAGTATAACAAAGGACCCTAATGGCGTATAACAAAGTCCCAAGATCGCGTATAACAAAGTCTCCTGATCGAGTATAACAAAGTCCCCTCATCGAGTATAACAAAGAACTCTGATCGAGTATAACAAGGTGCCCTGATCGAGAATAACAAAGTCCCCTGATCGAGTTTAACAAAGTCCCTTTATCGAGTACAATAAAGCCCCTGATCGAGTATAACAAAGTCCCCTGATCGAGTATAACAAAGTCCCATTATCGAGTATAACAAAGGCCCCTGATCGAGTATAACAAAGTCCCTGATCGAGTATACTAAAGTCCCCTGGTCGAGTAAAACAAAGTCCCCTGGCCGAGTATAACAAAGTCCCCTGATCGAGTATAACAAAGCCCCCTCATCGAGTTTAACAAAACCCCCTGATCGAGTATAAATAAGGCCCCTGGTCGAGTATAAATAAGGCCCCTGGTCGAGTATAACAAAGTCCAATGATAGAGTATAACACAGGCCCCTTATCGAGTACAACAAAGGCCCCTGGTCGAGTATAACAAAGTCCTTTGGTCAAGTATAACAAAGTCCCATAATCGAGTATAATAAAGGCCCCTTATCGAATATAACAAAGTCCCCTGTTCGAGTAAAACAAACACCCCTGATCGAGTTTAACAAAACCCCCTGATCGAGTATGAAAAAGCCCCCTGGTCGAGAAAAACAAAGTCTTTGGTCGAGTATAACAAAGTCCCATAATCGAGTATAACAAAGGCCCCTTATCGAATATAACAAAGGCCCCTGGTCGAGTAAAACAAAACCCCCTGATCGAGTATGAAAAAGCCCCCTGGTCGAGTATAACAAAGCCCCCTGATCGAGTATAACAAAGTCCCCTGATCGAGTATAACTAAGTGCCCTAATCGATACAACAAAGGACCCTAATGCCGTATAACAAAGTCCCCAGATCGAGTATAATAAAGTCCCCTGATCGAGTATAACAAAGTCCCAAGATCGAGTATAACAAAGCCCCCAGAACGAGTATAACATAGTCTGCTGATCAATTACAACAAAGTCACCTGATCGGTTATAACAAAGTCCCCTGAACGAGTATAACAAAGTCCGCTGATCAAGTATAACAAAGCCACCTGATCGAGAATAACAAAGTCCCCTGGTCGAGTAAAACAAAGTCCCCTGGCCGAGTAAAACAAAGTCCCTGTTCGAGTATAACAAAGCCCCCTCATCGAGTTTAACAAAACCCCCTGATCGAGTATAAAAAGCCCCCTGGTCGAGTATAACAACTCCCCTCGTCGAGTATACCAAAGTCCCATGATCGAGTATAACAAAGGCCCCTTATCGAGTATAACAAAGTCCCCTGATCGAGTATAACAAAGTCCCCTGATCGAGTAAAACAAACACCCTTGATCGAGTTTAACAAAACCCCCTGATCGAGTATAAAGAAGCCCCCTCTTCGAGTATAACACAGTCCTTTGGTCGAGTATAACAAAGTCCAATGATCGAGTATAACAAAGGCCCAATATCGAGTATAACAAAGGCCCCTGGTCGAGTATAACAAAGCCCCCTCATCGAGTTTAAAAAAAAAACCTGATCGAGTATAAAAAAAGCCCCCTGGTCGAGTATAACAAAGTCCCCTGGTCGAGTATAACAAAGTCCCATAATCGAGTATAACAAAGGCCCCTTATCGAGTATAACAAAAGCCCCTGGTCGAGTGTAACAAAAACCCCTGATCGAGTGCAACAAAGTCCCCTGATCGAGTATAAATAAGTGCCCTAATCGAGCATAACTAAGTCCCCTGATCGAGTATAACAAAGGACCCTAATGGAGTATAACAAAGTCCCAAGATTGAGTATAACAAAGTCCTCTGATCGAGTATAACAAAGTCCCCTGATCGAACATAACAAAGAACCCGTCATCGAGTATAAAAAAGCCCCCTAATCGAGTATAAGAAAGGCACCTGATCGAATATAACACTAGGGTGTGTCATAGGAGGGAAGATCAGCTAAAACTAATGGCCCATCACTTTTATGGTAGATTTTAGTGTATATAAACAGAAAATAATTTCAGTTTCAATATTTTGCAACCTTTTGCTAGGTAAATTTTAGCGTGAAATTTATCGAAAATCTAACGTACAGCTGCATTAGTGCATAGTGCATTACAATTAAATAGTGAACATTGCTTTCTGACTTCATTCTTTAACAACCCAACTAACAATATTTTTTTCTGTTTCAGATTCTGATGCATTTATAAGTTGATAATATTTGCAATGGCTGCTTGTGTCAGGACGAGGAACCAAAAATCCAGCCATCTCAGTCACTATCTTGGGTCTGGGAGAGAGCTCCTGAAGTCGGAGTTACCTACATTGAGAGATGCTTTGAGATACGGTGTTTTAATCAGGCAAATCAGTGAAAAGAACCAAAGAACTTACACAAACAAAGACATTGCCAGTGATATGACCAAAGCTGTCTTGGCACAGTACACTCTGGCTAACGCTCAGTTCAAGCCTCCAGTCATAACAAGTCAGGAGAAGATTAGTGAGAGACTGCTAGCCAGTTGGGAAAAGGCAAGAGATATCTCTCTTGGGAGAGGAAAACTTGCAGTTAAGGACAGCTTTACTTAAGCAACTGGACCGGTTATTTGACATAATTACTTGCAAGTGCCCAATTGTTTTCTGTCCTGAGTTTGGATGCGATCGTGACTGTAAATCCGAGGCCCACATCTCCTGTATTTGCAAGCGTGAACTGAAGATTCCTGTGATCGAACTGGCATTTGTCAAAGCACAGAGAGAGAAGACTGGCAGTATAGGGGCTCTCATGATTTCTAGCCAAGATATTCCGGAGTCCAAGAGACAGGAGGCTGCCACAGAGAGACAGATGAGGAGAAGAGTTGCCGAGGAAAAGAGACTTGAGAAGGCCCAGGGTGAGGTAAAAAAGGCCGATGATTGGAGTCAAGCTGATTCAGGGTTTAATGACTTCCCAATGGCTGATCCGAGTGCTGACCAGGAGAATGGTGACTTTGTCCCTAACCCAGAAAATAATGATCCCAAACCTTCCAGGCATAAGATTCGAAATAGGAAAGATATCCCGAGCATAGCTCTGGCCAGCATGCGACACCACACTGGTCTCAGAGAAACTGCAGAGATAGCAACAGCTGCCTGGATTGACTGTGGTTTGATAACACCTGATGATGTTCACCTGGTGATAGATCATTACAAAGTAAGGAGAGCTCAGGAGAAACTTGTCAGTTACCTAGAAGAGGAGTTTGATAAGGGGATAAGAGAAAATGGAATCAATTGTTTGTTCTTTGATGGGAGAAGGAATGACACTAAAGTGTTCATGAAAGTTGGAGATTCTGACAAGTTGTTTCCTGCCATGGTGAAGGAGGAACACTACTCCTGCTGCAGTGAACCAGGAGGGAAGTATTTGTGGCATTTCACTCCAGAGAAAGATGACATCAGGAAACCAGCTGAGATAGTGGCAGATAACATTGTGAACTGGCTCAGAGAGAGGAACGTAGACCAGACCCTGCAGGCCACTGGAGGGGACAGCACCAACACGAACACAGATTTGTAATGGGGGTCGCCACAGTGGATAGAGCGGAGGTGGGAGGAAGCTGGGTCTGGATTTGAGCCTCCACACCAACGAGTTGCCACTCAGACATCTGATCCAGGAGCTGGATGGCAAGACTCTTTCAAACAACAGATGGTCTGGTCCTCTTGGCAAGATGCTGGACTCTGCCACCGAGTTAGAAATAAATCCGAGCTTTGAAAAAATCACAGTTGGCCCTCCACTCGTTGAGCTTGCACATACTGTCATTGACGACCTGAGTACTGACCAGTACTATGGTTATATGATTTGCAGTGCCATCAAAACTGGGGTCATGCCTGATAGACTTGCTTACCTGCAGATAGGTCCAGTCTCACATTCTAGGTGGCTCACAACGGCTCTCAGGTTCTGCAGGGTGGGTCGCTCATCATAAACTGAAAGGGAACCAGCTTCACAACCTGAGACTTATTGTCCAATTCATCGTGAGTGTCTACTTGCAAAATTGGTTCAACACCAAGGTCAAGTCATCGTTCTCCGAAGGTCCGAGGCATGTTCTCTTCCAGCTTGAGCTCCTGAGGAGTCAGCCAAGGAAGGTTGTTCAGATTGTGGAGCAGACTGTGAGGAGATATTCCTGGTATGCTCATCCCGAGGCAGTTCTGCAGACAATGCTCTGCAATAAGGATGAGGAGGAGAGAAGATTGGCAATCAAAAAGATCTTGGATATGAGACTTATGAGAGGATCTGGGCCTGACGAATCAGTTGGTGACGATTCCTTCAGGGTTAGGAAGACTCCTGAAGTCAATCTAGGTGCCAAGACCCTCACTGATCTCATAGATCTGGATAACATCCTGGCTGGCAGTGAGCCCCCTCTTTCTGCAGCCTCACCAATGTTCAAGTCAAACTCCTGGACAACCCCATACATGTCTACCTCGCCCTCCGCACAACCAGAGTGCCGGTTATTGACGCAGCAAGTGAGCGAGGCCAACAGTCACGTGTACAGCCAGGAGAGGAGGGAAGGCTACATCCGAGCTCAGGTGGTCAGCAGGGAGGTGATGAGTAGAAACAGAAGCTAGAAAGACATGTTCTCTATGGTGTGCAGCAACACCGGGTCGTAGTAGTAAAACCGGTTTTTGTATTTGATGATTTTGTTTTCTAAAGGAATATTAAATTTAATAAATGTGTCAAGATCATTCGTTTCACTATTCTGGATCATTTTCATCCTAATAAATTCACCTGATACATTTACTTTACTTTAAATAAGCTATTTAGTGGTGTTGGTAAAAGGGTGGGAATACTGAATTTTCATAAGATTTCAAGTTAAAATTTACCAAGCAAAAAATGAAAACTTTTCAAATCTGAAGATATCACATGATTCTGCACATAGAACTACATCATTAATACCATGAGCCGATTTTTCAAACTCAAAAAAAA
>NW_024718144.1:0-22671 GCF_018991925.1 Homarus americanus
CACGATGAATTGGACAATAAGTCTCAGGTTGTGAAGCTGGTTCCCTTTCAGTTTATGATGAGCGACCCAAATTCTGCAGAACCTGAGAGCCGTTGTGAGCCACCTAGAATGTGAGACTGGACCTATCTTCAGGTAACCAAGTCTATCAGGCATGACCCCAGTTTTGATGGCACTGCAAATCATGTAACCATAGTACTGGTCAGTACTCAAGTCGTCAATGACAGTATGTGCAAGCTCAACGAGTGGAGGGCCAACTGTGATTTTTTCAAAGCTCGGATTTATTTCTAACTCAGTGGCAGAGTCCAGCATCTTGCCAAGAGGACCAGACCATCTGTTGTTTGAAAGAGTCTTGTCATCCAGCTCCTGGATCAGATGTCTGAGTGGCAATTCGTTGGTGTGGAGGTCACAAACAATCCAGACCAGCTTCCTCCCAATCTTCCGCTCTATCCACTGTATGACCCCCCCCTTGCCACCCTGTGTTCGTGTTGGTGCTGTCCCCTCCAATGGCCTGCAGGGTCTGGTTTACGTTCCTCTCTCTGAGCCAGTTCACAATGTTATCTGCCACTATCTCAGCTGGTTTCCTGATGTCATCTTTCTCTGGAGTGAAATGCCACAAATACTTCCCTCCTGGTTCACTGCAGCAGGAGTAGTGTTCCTCCTTCACCATGGCAGGGAACAACTTGTCAGAATCTCCAACTTTCATGAACACTTTAGTATCATCCCTTCTCCCATCAAAGAACAAACAATTGATTCCATTTTCTCTTATCCCCTTATCAAACTCCTCTTCTAGATTACTGACAAGTTTCTCCTGAGCTCTCCTTACATTGTTATGATCTATCATCAGGTGAACATCATCAGGTGTTATCAAACCACCGTCAATCCAGGCAGCTGTTGCTATCTCTGCAGTTTCTCTGAGACCAGTGTGGTGTCGCATGCTGGCCAGAGCTATGCTCGGGATATCTTTCCTATTTCGAATCTTATGTCTGGAAGGTTTGGGATCACTATTTTCTGGGTTAGGGACAAAGTCAGCATTCTCCTGGTCAGCACTCCGATCAGCCATGGGGAAGTCACTAAACTCTGAATCAGCTTGACTCCAATCTTCGGCCTTTTTTACCTCACCCTGGGCCTTCTCAAGTCTCTTTTCCTCGGCAACTCTTCTCCTCTTCTGTCTCTCTGTGGCAGCCTCCTGTCTCTTGGACTCCGGAATATCTTGGCTAGAAATCATGAGAGCCCCTATACTGCCAGTCTTCTCTCTCTGTGCTTTAACAAATGCCAGTTCGATCACAGGAATCTTCAGTTCACGCTTGCAAATACAGGAGATGTGGGCCTCGGATTTACAGTCACGATCGCATCTAAACTCAGGACAGAGAACAATTGGGCACTTGCAAGTAATTATGTCAAATAACTGGTCCAGTTGCTTGGCAAAGCTGTCCTTAACTGCAAGTTTTCCTCTCCCAACTGGCTAGCAGTCTCTCACTAATCTTCTTCTGACTTGTTATGACTGGAGACTTGAACTGAGCGTTAGCCAGAGTGTACTGTGCCAAGACAGCTTTGGTCATATCACTGGCAATGTCGTTGTTTGTGTAAGTTCTTTGGTTCTTTTCACTGATTTGCCTGATTAAAACACCGTATCTCAAAGCATCTCTCAATGTAGGCAACTACGACTTCAGGAGTTCTCTCCCAGACCCAAGATAGTGACTGAGATGGCTGGATTTTTGGTTCCTCGTCCTGACACAAGCAGCCATCGCAAATATTATCAACTTATAAATGCATCAGAATCTGAAACGGAAAAAAATATTGTTAGTTGGGTTGTTAAAGAATGAAGTCAGAAAGCAATGTTCACTATTTAATTGTAATGCACTATTGCAGCTGTACGTTAGATTTTCGATAAATTTCACGCTAAAATTTACCTAGCAAAAGGTTGCAAAATATTGAAACTGAAATTATTTTCTGTTTATATACACTAAAATCTACCCAAAACGTGATGGGCCATTAGTTTTAGCTGATGTTCCCTCCTATGACACACCCTAATATATATTTCATTAGCCCAATAAATCACTCGGACTTCTACATAAAATCAACACCTCACCCTACCAGGATTCAAACCCACGATCTTATAATTGTGACCGGGGTATGCTACCTCTGGGCCACCAGGACAATAAAAGCAGTCCTAGACTCTACTATATTTCACACAAAGCCTGTTAAACGACCTTATGGCGCCATGAACCTCTAATGGGGACCACCCGTGCCGCTTAGGTGATCAGGGCAACGTTTTACCAAATCTGGCTTCGAAACACGAGGATCCATATATATTTCATTAGCCCAATAAAGCACGCGGACTTCTACATATAATCAACACCTCACCCCACCAGGATTTGAACCCACGATCTTATAATTGTGACCGGGGAACGCTACCTCTGGGCCGCTAGGACAATAAAAGCAGTCCTTGACTCTGTTATATTTCACACAAAGCGTGTTCAACGAGCTTATGGCGCCGTGAACCACTATAGGGGACCAACCGTGCCGCTTAGGTGATCAGAGCAACGTTTTACCGAATGCGGCTTCGAAATACGAGGATTCAAATATATTTCATTAGCCCAATAAAGCACTCGGACTTCGACATATAATCAACACCTCACCCCACCAGGATTCAAACCCACGGTCTTATAATTGTGACCGGGGTATGTTACCTCTGGGCCACCAGGAAAATAAAACCAGTTCTAGACTCTACTATATTTCACACAAAGCCTGTTCAACGACCTTATGGAGCCATGAACCTCTAATGGGGACCACCCGTGCCGCTTAGGTGATCAGGGCAACGTTTTACCAAATCTGGCTTCGAAACACGAGGATCCATATATATTTCATTAGCACAATAAAGCACGCGGACTTCTACATATAATCAACACCTCACCCAACCAGGATTTGAACCCACGATCTTATAATTGTGACCGGGGAACGCTACCTCTGGGCCACAAGGACAATAAAAGCAGTCCTAGACTCTGCTAAATTTCACACAAAGCCTGTTCAACGAGCTTATGGCGCTATGAACCACTATAGGGGACCACCCGTGTCGCTTAGGTGATCTGAGCAACGTTTTACCAAATGCGGCTTCGAAACACGAGGATCCATATATATTTCATTAGCCCAATAAAGCATGCGGACTTCTTCATATAATCAACACCTCACCCCACCAGGATTCGAACCCATGATCTTCTAATTGTGACCGGGGAACGCTACCTCTGGCCCACCAGGACATTTAAAGCATTCCTAGACTCTGCTATATTTCACACAAAGCCTGTTCAACGAGCTTATGGCGCCGTGAACCTCTAATGGGGACCCCCCGTGCCGCTTAGGTGATCAGAGCAACGTTTTACCAAATGTGGCTTCGAAACCCGAGGATCCATATATATTTCATTAGACCGTTAAAGCATGCTGACTTCTACATATAATCAACACCTCACCACACCAGGATTTGAACCCACAATCTTATAATTGTGACCGGGGTATGCTACCTCTGGGCCACCAAGAAAATACAACCAGTTCTAGACTCTGCTATATTTCACACAAAGCCTGTTCAACGAGCTTATGGCGCCGTGAACCTCTAATGGGGACCACCTGTGCCGCATAGGTGATCAGACCAACATTTTACCAAATGCGGCTTCGAAACAAGAATTATCCATATATATTTCATTAGCCCAATAAAGCATGCGGACTTCTACATTTAATCAACACCTCACCCCACCAGGATTTGAACCCACGATCTTATAATTATGACCAGGGAACGCTACCTCTGGGCCACCAGGACAATAAAAGCAGTCCTAGACTCTGCTATATTTCACACAAAGCCTGTTCAACGAGCTTATGGCGCCGTGAACCTCTAATAGGGACCAGCCATGCCGCTTAGGTGATCAGAGCAACGTTTTACCAAATGCGGCTTCGAAACACGAGGATCCATATATATTTCATTAGCCCAATAAAGCACGCGGACTTCTTCATATAATCAACACCTCACCCCACCAGGATTCGAACCCACGATCTTCTAATTGTGACCGAACGCTACCTCTGGCCCACCAGGACACTAAAAGCATTCCTAGACTCTGCTATATTTCACACAAAGCCTGTTCAACGAGCTTATGGCGCCAGAACTTAATGATCCCCGTACATGTAGGTGATCAGAGCAATGTTTTACCAAATGTGGCTTCGAAACCCGAGGATCCATATATATTTCATTAGACCATTAAAGCACGTGGACTTCTATATATAATCAACACCTCACCCCACCAGGATTTGATCCCACAATCTTATAATTGTGACCGGGGGACGCTACCTCTGGGCCACCAGGAAACTAAAAGCATTCCTAGACTCTGCTATATTTCACACAAAGCCTGTTCAACGAGCTTATGGCGCCGTGAACCTCTAATGGGGACCACCCGTGCCGCTTAGTTGATCAGACCAACATTTTACCAAATGCGGCTTCGAAACAAGAAGGATCCATATATATTTCATTAGCCCAATAAAGCACGTGGACTTCTACATTTAATCAACACCTCACCCCACCAGGGTTTGAACCCACGATCTTATAATTGTGACCGGGGAACGCTACCTCTGGGCCACCAGGACAATAAAAGCAGTCCTAGACTCTGCTATATTTCACACAAAGCCTGTTCAACGAGCTTATGGCGCCGTGAACCTCTAATGGGGACCACACATGCCGCTTAGGTGATCAGAGCAATGTTTTACCAAATGCGGAATCGAAACACGAGGATCAATATATATTTCATTAGCCCAATAAAGTATGCGGACTTCTTCATGTAATCAACACCTCACCCCACCAGGATTAGAACCCACGATCTTCTAATTGTGACCGGGGAACGCTACCTCTGGCCCACCAGGACACTAAAAGCATTCCTAGACTCTGCTATATTTCACACAAAGCCTGTTCAACGAGCTTATGGCGCCGTGAACCTCTAATGGGGACCACCCATGCCGCTTAGGTGATCAGAGCAACATTTTACCAAATGGGGCTTCGAAACCCGAGGATCCATATATATTTCATTAGACCATTAAAGCACGCGGACTTCTACATATAATCAACACCTCACCCCACCAGGATTTGAACCCACAATCTTATAATTGTGACCGGGGGACGCTACCTCTGGGCCACCAGGACATTAAAAGCAGTTCTAGACTCTGCTATATTTCATACAAAGCCTGTTCAACGAGCTTATGGCGCCGTGAACCTCTAATGGGGACCACCCGTGCCGCTTAGGTGATCAGACCAACATTTTACCAAATGTGGCTTCGAAACAAGAAGGATCCATATATATTTCATTAGCCCAATAAAGCACGCGGACTTCTACATTTAATCAACACCTCACCCCACCAGGATTTGAACCCACGATCTTATAATTGTGACCGGGGAACGCTACCTCTGGGCCACCAGGACAATAAAACCAGTCCTAGACTCTGCTATATTTCACACAAAGCCTGTTCAACGAGCTTATGGCGCCGTGAACCTCTAATGGGGACCACCCATGCCGCTTAGGTGATCAGAGCAACGTTTTACCAAATGAGGCTTCGAAACACGAGGATCCATATATATTTCATTAGCCCAATAAAGCAGGCGGACTTCTTCATATAATCAACACCTCACCCAACCAGGATTCGAACCCACGATCTTCCACCAGACCGGGGGAACGCTACCCTGGGCCACCAGGACACTAAAAAGCAGTCCTAGACTCTGCTATATTTCACCCAAAGCTCATTCAACGAGCTTTTGGCGCCGTGAACTCTCTAATGGGGACCACCAGGTACGCTAGGGTGATCAGGGAGCAACTTTACCAAATGCGGCTTCAAAAACGAGGATCCATATATATTTCATTAGACCAATAAAGCACGCGGACTTCTACATATAATCAACACCTCACCCCACCAGGATTTGAACCCACTGTCTTATAATTGTGACCGGGGGACGCTACCTCTGGGCCACCAGGAAACTAAAAGCATTCCTAGACTCTGCTATATTTCACACAAAGCCTGTTCAACGAGCTTATGGCGCCGTAAACCTCTAATGGGGACCACCCGTGCCGCTTAGGTGATCAGAGGAACGTTTTACCAAATGCGGCTTCGAAACCCGAGGATCCATATATTTTTTATTAGCCCAATAAAGCACGCGGAATTCTACATATAATCAACACCTCACCCCACCAGGATTTGAACCCACGATCTTATAATTGTGACCGGGGAATGTCACTTGGTCCACCAGGATTAATAAAAGCAGTCCTAGACTCTGCTATATTTCCCATAGCCTGTCTAACGAGCTTATGGCTACCGTGAACCTAATGGGACCACCCGCGCCGCTAGGGTGATCAGAGCAACGCTTTTACCAAATGAGGTCAAACACGAGGATCCATATATTTAATAAGCCCAACAAAACACGCCGGATTCTACATATAATCAACACCTCACCCCACCAGGATTTGAACCACGATCTTATAATTGTGACTGGGGACGCTACCTTCTGGGCCACCAGGACAATAAAAGCATTCCTAGACTCTGCTATATTTCACACAAAGCCTGTTCAACGGGCTTATGGCACCGTGAACCTCTAAGGGGGACCACCCGTGCCGCTTAGGTGATCAGAGCAACGTTTTACCAAATGCGGCTCCGTAACAAGGAGGATCCATAAATATTTCATTAGCCCAATAAAGCAAGCAGACTTCTACATATAATCAACACCTCACCCCACCAGGATTTGAACCCACGATCTTATAATTGTGACCGGGGAACGCTACCTCTGGGCCACCAGGACAATAAAAGCAGTCCTAGACTCTAGTATATTTCACACAAAGCCTGTTCAACGAGCTTATGGCGCCGTGAACCTCTAATGGGGACCACCCGTGCCGCTTAGGTGATCAGAGCAACGTTTTACCAAATCCGGCTTCGAAACACGAGGATCCATATATAGTTCATTAGCCCAATAAAGCAAGCGAACTTCTACATATAATCAACACCTCACCCCACCAGGATTCAAACCCACGATCTTATAATTGTGACCGGGGAACGCTACCTCTGCCCAATTAGACACTAAAAGCATTCCTAGACCTGCTATATTTCACACAAAGCCGTTCAACGAGCTTATGGCGTCAGAACCTCTAATGGGGACCACCCGTACGCTTTTGAAGGATCAGACCAACATTTTACCAAATCTGGCTTCAAACAAGAAGGATCCATATATATTTCATTAGCCCAATAAAGCACGTGGACTTCTACATTTAATCAACACCTCACCCCACCAGGGTTTGATCCCACGATCTTATAATTGTGACCGGGGAACGCTACCTCTGGGCCACCAGGACAATAAAAGCAGTCCTAGACTCTGCTATATTTCACAAAAAGCCTGTTCAACGAGCTTATGGCGCCGTGAACCTCTAATGGGGACCACACATGCCGCTTAGGTGATCAGAGCAACGTTTTACCAAATGCGGCTTCGAAACACGGGGATCCATATATATTTCATTAGCCCAATAAAGCATGAGGACTTCTTCATATAATCAACACCTCACCCCACCAGGATTAGAACCCACGATCTTCTAATTGTGACCGGGGAACGCTACCTCTGGGCCACCAAGACACTAAAAGCATTCCTAGACTCTGCTATATATTTCACACAAAGCCTGTTCAACGAGCTTATGGCGCTGTGAACCACTATAGGGGACCACCCGTGCCGCTTAGGTGATCAGAGCAACGTTTAACCAAATGCGGCTTCGAAACACGAGGATCCATATATATTTCATTATCCCAATAGAGCACGCTGACTTCTACATATAATCAACACCTCACCCCACCAGGATTTAAACTCATGATCTTATAATTGTGACCGGGGAACGCTACCTCTGGGCCATACCAGACACGGCAGCAGTCTTTAGACTTGCCATATTTCACAAAGCCTGTTCAACGAGCTTATGGCTACCGTTGAACCTCTAATGGGGACCACCTGTGCCGCTTAGGTGATCAGACCAACATTTTACCAAATGCTGCTTCGAAACAAGAAGGATCCATATATATTTCATTAGCCCAATAAAGCACGCGGACTTCTACATATAATCAACACCTCACCCCCACCAGGATTTGAACCCACGATCTTATAATTGTGACCGGGGAATGCTACCTCTGGTCCACCAGGACAATAAAAGCAGTCCTAGACTCTGCTATATTTCCCACAAAGCCTGTTCAACGAGCTTATGGCGCCGTGAACCTCTAATGGGGACCACCCATGCCGCTTAGGTGATCAGAGCATCGTTTTACCAAATGAGGCTTTGAAACACGAGGATCCATATATATTTCATTAGCCCAATAAAGCAGGCGGACTTCTTCATATAATCAACACCTCACCCCACCAGGATTCGAACCCACGATCTTCCAATTGTGACCGGGGAACGCTACCTCTGGGCCACCAGGACACTAAAAGCAGTCCTAGACTCTGCTATATTTCACCCAAAGCCTGTTCAACGAGCTTTTGGCGCCGTGAACCTCTAATGGGGACCACCCGTGCCGCTTAGGTGATCAGAGCAACTTTTACCAAATGCGGCTTCGAAAAACGAGGATCCGTATATATTTCATTAGCCCAATAAAGCACGCGGACTTCTACATATAATCAACACCTCACCCCACCAGGATTTGAACCCACTGTCTTATAATTGTGACCGGGGGACGCTACCTCTGGGCCACCAGGAAACTAAAATCATTCCTAGACTCTGCTATATTTCACACAAAGCCTGTTCAACGAGCTTATGGCGCCGTAAACCTCTAATGGGGACCACCCGTGCCGCTTAGGTGATCAGAGGAACGTTTTACCAAAT
The DNA here is from genome assembly GCF_018991925.1 of Homarus americanus. Classification (NCBI taxonomy): domain Eukaryota; kingdom Metazoa; phylum Arthropoda; class Malacostraca; order Decapoda; family Nephropidae; genus Homarus; species Homarus americanus. The sequence goes on from NW_024718144.1 coordinate 8,865, forward strand.
GCGGCTTTGAAACCCGAGGATCCATATATTTTTTATTAGCCCAATAAAGCACGTGGAATTCTACATATAATCAACACCTCACCCCACCAGGATTTGAACCCACGATCTTATAATTGTGACCGGGGAATGCTACCTCTGGTCCACCAGGACAATAAAAGCAGTCCTAGACTCTGCTATATTTCCCACAAAGCCTGTTCAACGAGCTTATGGCGCCGTGAACATCTAATGGGGACCACCCGTGCCGCTTAGGTCATCAGAGCAACGTTTTACCAAATGCGGCTTCGAAACACGAGGATCCATATATATTTCATTAGCCCAATAAAACACGCGGACTTCTACATATAATCAACACCTCACCCCACCAGGATTTGAACCACGATCTTATAATTGTGACCCGGGGACTACCTCTGGGCCTGGGACAATAAAAGCAGTCCTAGACTCTGGTATTTCACTAAGCCTGTTCAGGCTTGTATGGCGCCGTGAACCTCTAATGGGGACCACCGGTGCAGCAGGTGATCAGAGCAACGTTTTGCAAATCGACGAGCACGAGGATCCATATATAGTTCATTAGCCCAATAAAGCACGCGAACTACTACATATAATCAACACCTCACCCCACCAGGATTCAAACCCACGATCTTATAATTGTGACCGGGGTATGCTATCTCTGGGCCACCAGGACAATAAAAGCAGTCCTAGACTCTACTATTTTTCACACAAAGACTGTTCAACGACCTTATGGCGCCATGAACCTCTAATGGGGACCACCCGTGCCGCTTAGGTGATCAGAGTAACATTTTACCAAATCCGGCTTGGAAACACGAGGATCCATATATATTAGGGTGTGTCATACGGAGGCGAATTTTTTTTTTGAGTTTGAAAAATCAGCCCATGGTATTAATGATGTAGTTCTATGGGCAGAATCATGTGATATCTTCAGATTTGAAAAGTTTTCATTTTTTGCTAGGTAAATTTTAACTTGAAATCTTATGAAAATTCAGTATTTCCACCCTTTTACCAACACCACCAAATAGCTTATTTAAAGTAAAGTAAATGTATCAGGTTAATTTATTAGGATGAAAATGATCCAGAATAGTAAAACGAATGATCTTGACACATTTATTAAATTTAATATTCCTTTAGAAAACAAAATCATCAAATACAAAAACCGTTTTTACTACTACGACCCGGTGTTGCTGCACACCACAGAGAACATGTCTTTCTTGCTTCTGTTTCTACTCATCACCTCCCTGCTGACCACCTGAGCTCGGATGTAGCCTTCCCTCCTCTCCTGGCTGTACACGTGACTGCTGGCCTGCATTTCCACTTGCTGTAGCTCTATACTCTGGGTGTGCGAGGGGCCAGGCAGGACATGCATGGGGTTGTCAGGGAAAGCTCACAGCTTAGACATTGGTGAGGCTGCAGGTAAGAAGAGGAGCTCACTGCCAGCCTGGATGTTATCAGATCTATGAGATCAGTGAGGGTCTTGGCACTATAGATTGACTTCAGGAGTCTTCCTGACCTGAAGGAATCGTCTGCTGATTCGTCATACCAAGATCTCTCATAAGTCTCATATCAAGATCTTTTTGACTGCCACTCTTCTCTCCTCCTCATCCTTACTGCAGAGCATTGTCTGCAGAACTTTGCCTCGGGATGAGCATACCGAGAATATCTCCTCACAGTCTGCTCCACAATCTGAACAACCTTCCTTGGCTGACTCTCAGGGCTCAAGCTGGAAAAGAAAACATGCCTGGACGCCGGAGGTATTATTGACTTGACCTTGGTGTTGAACCAATTTGGCAAGTAGACACTCACGATGAATTGGACAATAAGTCTCAGGTTGTGAAGCTGGTTTCCTTTCAGTTTATGATGAGCGACCCAAATTCTGCAGAACATGAGAGCCGTTGTGAGCCACCTAGAATGTGAGACTGGACCTATCTGCAGGTAAGCAAGTCTATCAGGCATGACCCCAGTTTTGATGGCACTGCAAATCATGCAACCATAGTACTGGTCAGTACTCAGGTAAATCCCAGCAGTAATAATGCAAGCTCAGCAGAGTGGAGGGCCAACTGTGATTTTTTCAAAGCTCGGAGTTATTTCTAACTCAGTGGCAGAGTCCAGCATCTTGCCAAGAGGACCAGACCATCTGTTGTTTGAAAGAGTCTTGCCATCCAGCTCCTGGATCAGATGTCTGAGTGGCAACTCGTTGGTGTGGAGGTCACAAACAATCCAGACCAGCTTCCTCCCAATCTTCCGCTCTATCCACTGTATGACTCCCCTTGCCACCCTGTGTTCGTGTTGGTGCTGTCCCCTCCAATGGCCTGCAGGGTCTGGTCTACGTTCCTCTCTTTGAGCCAGTTCACAATGTTATCTGCCACTCTCTCCGCTGGTTTCCTGATGTCATCTTTCTCTGGAGTGAAATGCCACAAATACTTCCCTCCTGGTTCACTGCAGCAGGAGTAGTGTTCCTCCTTCACCATGGCAGGGAACAACTTGTCAGAATCTCCAACTTTCATGAACACTTTAGTGTCATCCCTTCTCCCATCAAAGAACAAACAATTGATTCCATTTTCTCTTATCCCCTTATCAAACTCCTCTTCTAGATTACTGACAAGTTCCTCCTGAGCTCTCCTTACTTTGTTATGATCTATCACCAGGTGAACATCATCAGGTGTTATCAAACCACCGTCAATCCAGGCAGCTGTTGCTATCTCTGCAGTTTCTCTGAGACCAGTGTGGTGTCGCATGCTGGCCAGAGCTATGCTCGGGATATCTTTCCTATTTCGAATCTTATGTCTGGAAGGTTTGGGATCACTATTTTCTGGGTTAGGGACAAAGTCAGCATTCTCCTGGTCAGCACTCGGATCAGCCATGGGGAAGTCATTAAGCTCTGAATCAGCTTGACTCCAATCATCGGCCTTTTTTACCTCACCCTGGGCCTTCTCAAGTCTCTTTTCCTCGGCAACTCTTCTCCTCTTCTGTCTCTCTGTGGCAGCCTCCTGTCTCTTGGACTCCGGAATATCTTGGCTAGAAATCATGAGAGCCCCTATACTGCCAGTCTTCTCTCTCTGTGCTTTGACAAATGCCAGTTCGATCACAGGAATCTTCAGTTCACGCTTGCAAATACAGGAGATGTGGGCCTCGGATTTACAGTCACGATCGCATCTAAACTCAGGACAGAGAACAATTGGGCACTTGCAAGTAATTATGTCAAATAACTGGTCCAGTTGCTTGGCCAAGCTGTCCTTAACTGCAAGTTTTCCTCTCCCAAGAGAGAGATATCTCTTGCCTTTTCCCCAACTGGCTAGCAGTCTCCCACTATTCTTCTGACATTATGACTGGAGGCTTGAACTGGCGTTAGCCAGAGTGTACTGTGCCAAGACAACACTGATGCCTCACTGGCAATGTCTTTGTTTGTGTAAGTTCTTTGGTTCTTTTCACTGATTTGCCTGATTAAAACACCGTATCTCAAAGCATCTCTCAATGTAGGCAACTCCGACTTCAGGAGCTCTCTCCCAGACCCAAGATAGTGACTGAGATGGCTGGATTTTTGGTTCCTCGTCCGGCCACAAGCAGCCATCGCAAATATTATCAACTTATAAATGCATAAGAATCTGAAACAGAAACAAATATTGTTAGTTGGGTTGTTAAAGAATGAAGTCAGAAAGCAATGTTCACTATTTAATTGTAATGCACTATTGCAGCTGTACATTAGATTTTCGATAAATTTCACGCTAAAATTTACCTAGCAAAAGGTTGCAAAATATTGAAACTGAAATTATTTTCTGTTTATATACACTAAAATCTACCAAAAAAGTGATGGGCCATTAGTTTTAGCTGATGTTCCCTCCTATGACACACCCTAATATATATTTCATTAGCCCAATAAATCACTCGGACTTCTACATATAATCAACACCTCACCCTACCAGGATTCAAACCCACGATCTTATAATTGTGACCGGGGTATGCTACCTCTGGGCCACCAGGACAATAAAAGAAGTCCTAGACTCTACTATATTTCACACAAAGCCTGTTCAACGAGCTTATGGCGCCGTGAACCTCTAATGGGGACCACCCATGCCGCTTAGGTGATCAGAGCAACGTTTTACCAAATGCGGCTTCGAAACACGAGGATCCATATATATTTCATTAGCCCAATAAAGCACGCGGACTTCTTCATATAATCAAGACCTCACCCCAACAGGATTCGAACCCACGATCTTCTAATTGTGACCGGGGAACGCTACCTCTGGCCCACCAGGACACTAAAAGCATTCCTAGACTCTGCTATATTTCACACAAAGCCTGTTCAACGAGCTTATGGTACCGTCAACCTCTAATGGGGACCCCCCGTGCCGCTTAGGTGATCAGAGCAACGTTTTACCAAATGTGGCTTCGAAACCCGAGGATCCATATATATTTCATTTGACCAATAAAGCACGTGGACTTCTACATATAATCAACACCTCACCCCACTAGGAGTTGAACCCACGATCTTCTAATTGTGACCGGGGAATGCTACCTCTGGGCCACCAGGACACTAAAAGCAATCCTAGACTCTGCTATATTTCACACAAAGACTGTTCAACGAGCTTTTGGCGCCGTGAACCTCTAATGGGGACCACCCGTGCCGTTTAGGTGATCAGAGCAACGTTTTACCAAATGCGGCTTCGAAACACGCGGATGCATATATATTTCATTAGACCATTAAAGCACGCGGACTTCTACATATAATCAACACCTCACCCAACCAGGATTTGAACCCACAATCTTATAATTGTGACCGGGGGACGCTACCTCTGGGCCACCAGGACAATAAAAGCAGTCCTAGACTCTGCTATATTTCACACAAAGCCTGTTCAACGAGTTTATGGCGCCGTGAACCTCTAATGGGGACCACCCGTGCCGCTTAGGTGATCAGAAGAACATTTTACCAAAGGCGGCTTCGAAACAAGAAGGATCCATATATATTTCATTAGACCAATAAAGCACGCGGACTTCTACATTTAATCAACACCTCACCCCACCAGTATTTGAACCCACGATCTTATAATTGTGACCGAAAAACGCTACCTCTGGGCCACCAGGACAATAAAAGCAGTCGTAGACTCTGCTATATTTCACACAAAGCCTGTTCAACGAGCTTATGGCGCAGTGAACCTCTAATGGGGACCACCCATGCCGCTTAGGTGATCAGAGCAACGTTTTACCAAATGCGGCTTCGAAACACGAGGATCCATATATATTTCATTAGCCCAATAAAGCACGCGGACTTCTTCATATAATCAACACCTCACCCCACCAGGATTCGAACCAACGATCTTCTAATTGTGACCGGGGAACGCTACCTCTGGCCCACCAGGACACTAAAAGTATTCCTAGACTTTGCCATATTTCACACAAAGCCTGTTCAACGAGGTTATGGCGCCGTGAACCTCTAATGGGGACCCCCCGTGCCGCTTAGGTGATCAGAGCAACGTTTTACCAAATGTGGCTTCGAAACCCGAGGATCCATATATATTTCATTTGACCATTAAATCACGCGGACTTCTACATATAATCAACACCTCACCCCACCAGGATTTGAACCCACGATCTTATAATTGTGACCGGGGAACGCTACCTCTGGGCCACCAGGACAATAAAAGCAGTCCTAGACTCTGCTATATTTCACTCAGAGCCTGTTCAACGGGCTTATGGCACCGTGAACCTCTAATGGGGACCACCCGTGCCGCTTAGGTGATCAGAGCAACGTTTTACCAAATGCGGCTTCGAAATACGAGGATTCAAATATATTTCATTAGCCCAATAAAGCAAGCAGACTTCTACATATAATCAACACCTCACCCCACCAGGATTTGAACCCCCGATCTTATAATTGTGACCGGGGTATGCTACCTCTGGGCCACCAGGACAATAAAAGCAGTCCTAGATTCTGCTATATTTCACACAAAGCCTGTTCAACGAGTTTATGGCGCCGTGAACCTCTAATGGGGACCACCCGTGCCGCTTAGGTGATCAGAGCAACGTTTTACCAAATGCGACTTCGAAACCCGAGGATCCATATATTTTTCATTAGCCCAATAAAGCACGCAGACTTCTACATATAATCAACACCTCACCCCACCAGGATTTGAACCCAGGATCTTATAATTGTGACCGGGGAATGCTACCTCTGGGCCACCAGGACAATGAAAGCAGTCCTAGACTCTGCTATATTTCACACAAAGCCTGTTCAACGAGCTTATGGCGCTGTGAACCTCTAATAGGGACCACCCGTGCCGCTTAGGTGATCAGAGCAATGCTTAACCCAATGCGGCGTCGAAACACGAGGATCCATATATATTTCATTAGCCCAATAAAGCACGCGGACTTCTTCATTTAATCAACACCTCACCCCACCAGGATTTGAACCGACGATCTTAATTGTGACCGGAAACGCTACCTCTGGGCCGCTAGGACAATAAAAGCAGTCCTAGACTCTGCTATATTTCACACAAAGCCTGTTCAGCGCTTATGGCGCCGTGAACACTCTAATGGGGACCACCCGTGCCCTTGGGTGATCAGAGCAACGTTTTGCGAATCGGCTTGAAACCGCGGATCCGTATATACTTTTCCATTAGCCCAATATAGGCGGACTTCTACATATAATCAACACCTCGCTACCAGGATTTGAACCCACGATCTTATAGACCTTGACCCGGGGGACACTTACCTCCTGACCTGGGACAATAAAGCATTCCTAGCTCTGCTATATTTCACAAAGCCTGTTCAACTTGCTTATGGCACAATGAACCTCTAATGGGGACACCCTGCCCACTTAGGTGATCCGAGCAACGTTTTACCAAATCGACGAAACAAGGAGGATCCATAAATATTTCATTAGCCCAATAAATCACTCGGACTTCTACATATAACCAACACCTCACCCCACCAGGATTTGAACCCACGATCTTATAATTGTGACCGGGGAACGCTACCTCTGGGCCAATAGGACAATAAAAGCAGTCCTAGACTCTGCTATATTGCACACAAAGCCTGTTCAACGAGCTTATGGCGCCGTGAACCTCTAATGGGGACCACCCGTGCTGCTTAGGTGATGAGACCAACATTTTACCAAATGCTGCTTCGAAACAAGAAGGATCCATATATATTTCATTAGCCCAATAAAGCACGCGGACTTCTACATTTAATCAACACCTCACCCCACCAGGATTTGAACGCACGATCTTATAATTGTGACCGGGGAACGCTACCTCTGGGCCACCAGGACAATAAAAGCATTCTTAGACTCTGCTATATTTCACACAAAGCATGTTCAACGAGCTTATGGCGCCGTGAACCTCTAATGGGGACCACCCGTGCCGCTTAGGTGATCAGAGCAACGTTTTACCAAATGCGGCTTCGAAACCCGAGGATCCATATAATTTTCATTAGTCCAATAAAGCACGCAGACTTCTACATATAATCAACACCTCACCCCACCAGGATTTGAACCCGCGATCTTATAATTGTGACCGGGGAATGCTACCTCTGGGCCACCAGGACAATAAAAGCAGTCCTAGACTCTGCTATATTTCACACAAAGCCTGTTCAGGAAGCATGGCAAGAACCTCTAATGGGGACCACAGTGCGCTTAGGTGATCAGACCAACATTTTTACCAAATCATTTCGACAGAAGGATCCATATATATTTCAAACTATCCCAGCCAAAGCAGGCGGACTTCTACACATTTGATAAACACTCACCCCACCAGGATTTGAACCCACACGATCTTATAATTGTGACCGGGCGAACGCTACCTCTGGAGCCTGGGGAAAATAAAAGCAGTCCTAGACTCTGCTATATTTCACACAAAGCCTGTTCAACGAGCTTATGGCGCCGTGAACCGCTAATAGGGACCACCCGTGCCGCTTAGGTGATCAGAGCAACGTTTTACCAAATGCGGCTTCAAAACACGAGGATCCATATATATTTCATATGCCCAATAAAGCACTCGGACTTCTATATATAATCAACACCTCACCCACCAGGATTTAAACCCACAATCTTATAATTGTGACCGGGGAACGCTACCACTGGGACACCAGGACAATAAAAGCAGTTCTAGACTCTGCTATATTTCACACAAAGCCTGTTCAACGAGCTTAAGGCACCGTAAACCTTTAATGAGGACCACCCGTGCCGCCCAGGTGATCAGAGCAACGTTTTACCAAATGCGGCTTCGAAACACGAGGATCCATATATATTTCATTAGCCCAATAAAGCACGCGGACTTCTTCATATAATCAACACCTCACCCCACCAGGATTTGAACCCTCGATCTTATAATTGTGACCGGGGGACGCTACCTCTGGGCCACCAGGACAATAAAAGCAGTCCTAGACTCTGCTATATTTCACACAAAGCCTGTTCAATGAGTTTATGGCGCCGTGAACCTCTAATGGGGACCACTCGTGCCGCTTAGGTGATCAGAGCAACGTTTTACCAAATGCAGCTTCGAAACACGAGGATCCATATATATTTCATTAGCCCAATAAAGCACGCGGACTACTTCATATAATCAACACCTCACCCCACTAGGATTCGAACCCACGATCTTCTAATTGTGACAGGGAACGCTACCTCTGGGCCACCAGGACACTAAAAGCATTCCTAGACTCTGCTATATTTCACACAAAGCCTGTTCAACGAGCTTATGGCGCCGTGAACCTCTAATGGGGACCACCCGTTCTGCTTAGGTGATCAGAGCAACGTTTTACCAAATGCAGCTTCGAAACACGAGGATCCATATATATTTCATTAGCCCAATAAAGCACGCGGACTACTTCATATAATCAACACCTCACCCCACTAGGATTCGAACCCACGATCTTCTAATTGTGACGTGGAACGCTACCTCTGGGCCACCAGGACACTAAAAGCATTCCTAGACTCTGCTATATTTCACACAAAGCCTGTTCAACGAGCTTATGGCGCCGTGAACCTCTAATGGGGACCACCCGTGCCGCTTAGGTGATCACAGCAACCTTTTTTCCAAATGCGGCTTCGAAACCCGAGGATCCATGTATATTTCATAAGCCCAATAAAGCACGCGGACTTCAACATTTAATCAACACCTCACCCCACCAGGATTTGAACCCACGATCTTATAATTGTGACCGGGGAATGCTACCTCTGGGCCACCAGGACAATAAAAGCAGTCCTAGACTCTGTTATATTTCACACAAAGCCTGTTCAACGAGCTTATGGCGCCGTGAACCTCTAATGGGGACCACGAGTGCCGCTTAGGTGATCAGACCAACATTTTACCAAATGCGGCTTCGAAACAAGAAGGATCCATATATATTTTATTATCCCAATAAAGCACGCGGACTTCTACATTTAATCAACAACTCACCCCACCAGGATTTGAACCCACGATCTTATAATTGTGACCGGGAAACGCTACCTCTGGGCCACTAGGACAATAAAAGCAGTCCTAGACTCTACTATATTTCACACAAAGCCTGTTCAACGAGCTTATGGCGCCGTGAACCTCTAATGGGGACCACCCGTGCTGCTTAGGTGATCAGAGCAATGTTTTTCCAAATGCGGCTTCGAAAAACGAGGATCCATATATATTTTATTATCCCAATGAAGCACGCAGACTTCTACATATAATCAACACCTCACCCCACAAGGATTTGAACCCATGATCTTATAACTGTGACCGGGGACATACCTCTGGGCCACCAGGACAATAAAAGCAGTCCTAGACTCTACTATATTTCACACAAAGACTGTTCAACGACCTTATGGCGCCATGAACCTCTAATGGGGACCACCCGCGCCGCTTAGGTGATCAGAGCAACATTTTACCAAATCCGGCTTGGAAACACGAGGATCCATATATATTTCATTAGCCCAATAAATCACTGGGACTTCTACATATAATCAACACCTCACCCTACCAGGATTGAAACCCACGATCTTATAATTGTGACCGGGGTATGCTACCTCTGGGCCACCAGGACAATAAAAGCAGTCCTAGACTCTACTATATTTCACACAAAGCCTGTTCAACGACCTTATGGCGCCATGAACCTCTAATGGGGACCACCCGTGCCGCTTTGGTGATCAGAGCAACGTTTTACCAAATGCTGCTTCGAAACACGAGGATCCATATATATTTCATTAACCCAATAAAGCAAGCGGACTTCTACATATAATCAACACCTCACCCGACCAGGATTTGAACCCACAATCTTATAATTGTGACCGGGGGACGCTACCTCTGGGCCACCATGACAATAAAAGCAGTCCTAGACTCTGCTATATTTCACACAGAGCCAGTTCAACGAGCTTATGGCGCCGTGAACCTCTAATGGGGACCACCCGTGCCGCTTAGGTGATCAGAGCAACGTTTTACCAAATGCAGCTTCGAAACACGAGGATCCATATATATTTCATTAGCCCAATAAAGCACGCGGACTTCTTCATATAATCAACACCTCACCCCACCAGGATTCGAACCCACGATCTTATAATTGTGACCGGGGCGCTACCTCCTGGGCCACCAGGACAATAAAAACAGTCCTAGACTCTGCTTTATTTCACATAAAGCCTGTTCAGCGAGCTTATGGCGCGTGAACCTCTAATGGGGACCACCCGTGCGGCTTAGGTGATCAGAGCAACGTTTGCAAATGAGGAAATAGCGAAACCACGAGATCCATATATATTTCGTAGCCCAATAAAGCCGCGGACTTCTTCATATAATCAACACCTCACCCCACCAGGATTCCCGAACCCACGATCTTATAATTGTGAACGAGGAACGCTACCTCTGGGCCACCATGACAATAAAAGCAGTCCTAGACTCTGCTATATTTCACACAAAGCCTGTTCAACGAGTTTATGGCGCCGTTAACCTCTAATGGGGACCACCCATGCCGCTTAGGTGATCAGAGCAACGTTTTACCAAATGTGGCTTCGAAACACGAGGATCCATATATTTCATTAGCCCAATAAAGCATGCGGACTTCTTCATATAATCAACACCTCACCCCACCAGGATTCGAACCCACGATCTTCTAATTGTGACCGGGGAACGCTACCTCTGGCCCACCAGGACATTGAAAGCATTCCTAGACTCTGCTATATTTCACACAAAGCCTGTTCAACGAGCTTATGACGCCGTGAACATCTAATGGGGACCCCCCGTGCCGCTTAGGTGATCAGAGCAACGTTTTACCAAATGTGGCTTCAAAACCCGTGGATCCATATATATTTCATTAGACCATTAAAGCACGCGGACTTCTACATATAATCAACACCTCACCCCACCAGGATTTGAACCCACAATCTTATAATTGTGACTGGGGGACTCTACCTCTGGGCCACCAGGACAATAAAAGCAGTGCTAGACTCTACTATATTTAACACAAAGCCTGTTCAACGAGCTTACGGCGCTGTGAACCACTATAGGGGACCACCCGTGCCGCTTAGGTGATCAGAGCAACGTTTTACCAAATCCGGTTTCGAAACACGAGGATCCATATAAATTTCATTAGCCCAATAAAGCACGCGGACTTTTACATATAATCAACACCTCACCCTACCAGGATTTGAACCCACGATCATATAATTGTGACCGGGAAACGCTACCTCTGGGCCACTAGGACAATAAAAGCAGTCTAGACTCTACTATATTTCACACAAAAGCCTGTTCCAACGACGCCCAGCGCCATGAACACTCTAATAGGAGACCACCCGTGCGCTTAGGTGATCAGAGCAACGTTTTACCAAATCGGTTTCGAAACACGAGGGGATCCATATATATTTCATTAGCCCAATAAAGCTGCCTTGGGACTTCTACATTTAATCAACACCTCACCCCACCAGGATTTGAACCCACGATCTTATAATTGTGACCGGGAAACGCTACCTCTGGGCCACTAGGACAATAAAGCAGTCCTAGACTCTGCTATATTTCACACAAAGCCTGTTCAACGAGCTTATGGCGCCGTGAACCTCTAATGGGGACCACCCGTGCCACTTAGGTGATCAGAGCAACGTTTTACCGAATGCGGCTTCGAAACACGAGGATCCAGATATATTTCATTAGCCCAATAAAGCACGCGGACTTCTACATATAATCAACACCTCATCCCACCAGGATTTGAACCCACGATCTTATAATTGTGACCGGGGGACGCTACCTCTGGGCCACCAGGACAATAAAAGCATTCCTAGACTCTGCCATATTTCACACAAAGCCTGTTCAACTTGCTTATGGCACCGTGAACCTCTAATGGGGACCACCCGTGCCGCTTAGGTGATCAGAGCAACGTTTTACCAAATCCGGCTTCGAAACAAGGAAGATCCATATATATTTCATTAGCCCAATAAAACACGCTTACTTCTACATATAATTAACACCTCACCCCACCAGGATTTGAACCCACGATCTTATAATTGTGACCGGGGAATGCTACCTCTGGGCCACTAGGACAATAAAAGCAGTGCTAGACTCTACTATATTTAACACAAAGCCTGTTCAACGAGCTTACGGCGCTGTGAACCACTATAGGGGACCACCCGTGCCGCTTAGGTGATCAGAGCAACGTTTACCCAAATGCGGCTTCAAAACCCGAGGATCCATATATATTTCATTAGCCCAATAACGCACGCAGACTTCTACATATAATCAACGCCTCACCCCACCAGGATTTGAAGCCACGATCTTATAATTGTGACCGGGTAGCGCTACCTCTGGGCCACCAGGACAATAAAAGCAGTCCTAGACTCTGCTATATTTCACACAAAGCCTGTTCAACGAGCTTATGGCGCCATAGAACCTCTAATAGAGGACCACCCGTGCGGCGTGGGTGATCGATCGAAACAGCGTTTTACCAAATCCGGTTTCGAAACACGAGGATCCATATATATTTCATTAGCCCAATAAAACGCGGACTTTTTTGCATAATCAACACCTCACCCTACCAGGATTTGAACCCTGATCTTATAATTGTGACGGAAACCTTACCTCTGGGCCACTAGGACAATAAGCAGTCCTAGACTCTGCTATATTTCACACAAAGCCTGTTCCAGCGAGAGCTTATGGCGCTGTGAACCACTATAGGGGACCACCCATGCCGCATAGGTGATCAGAGCAATGTTTAACCAAATGCGGCTTCGAAACCCGAGGATCTATATATATTTCATTAGCCCAATAAAGCACGCAGACTTCTACATATAATCAACGCCTCACCCCACCAGGATTTGAAGCCACGATCTTATAATTGTGACCGGGGGACGCTACCTCTAGGCCACCAGGACAATAAAAGCAATCCTAGACTCTACTATATTTCACACAAAGCCTGTTCAACTTTGCTTATGGCATCATGAACCTCTAATGGGGACCATCCATGCCGCTTAGGTGATCAGAGCAACGTTTTACCAAATCCGGCTTCGAAACAAGGAGGATCCATAAATATTTCATTAGCCCAATAAATCACTCGGACTTCTACATATAATCAACACCTCACCCTACCAGGATTCAAACCCACGATCTTATAATTGTGACCGGGGTATGCTACCTCTGGGCCACCAGGACAATAAAAGCAGTCCTAAACTCTACTATATTTCACACAAAGCCTGTTCAACGACCTTATGGCGCCATGAACCTCTAATGGGGACCACCCGTGCCGCTTAGGTGATCAGAGCAACGTTTTACCAAATCTGGCTTCGAAACACGAGGATCTATATATATTTCATTAGCCCAATAAAGCACGCGGACTTCTACATATAACCAACACCTCA
>NW_024718145.1:0-13202 GCF_018991925.1 Homarus americanus
ATTCATTAGAGAGGCGTAGAGTTAGGGGAGATATGATAGAGGTGTACAAGTGGGTAAGTGGGATTAACAAGGGTAAAATGGAAGATGTTCTGACGCTCAGTAATAACGAAATAACTAGAACAAATGGCTTTAAATTAGATAAATTCCGATTCAGAAAGGATATAGGCAAGCACTGGTTTGGTAATAGAGTTGTGGATATGTGGAATAGGCTACCGAGTGCTATAGTAGGAACGGGGACGTTAGGGAGCTTCAAGACGAAGTTGGATAGGCACATGGAAGTGCTGGGATAGGTGTGAAAGGGATCTGCCCTGTATGGGCCAGTCGGCCTCCTGCAGTATCCCACTTTCTTATGTTCTTATGTTCTTATGTTCACCTCACAATCTTTACTACATCTCACCTCACAATCTTCACTACATTTCACTTCACAATCTTCACTACATCTCACTTCACAATCTTCACTACATCTCCCTTCACAATCTTCACTACATCTCACTTCACAATCTTCACTACATCTCACTGCACAATCTTCACTACATCTCACTTCACAACCTTCACTACATCTCACTTCACAATCTTCACTACATCTCACTTCACATCTTCACTACATCTCACTTCACAATCTTCACCATATCTCACTTCACAATCTTCACCACATCTCACTTCACAATCTTCACCAAATCTCACTTCACAATCTTCACCACATCTCACTTCACAATCTTTACCACATCTCACTTCACAATCTTCACTACATCTCACTTCACAATCTTCACTACATCTCACTTCACAATCTTCACTACATCTCACTTCACAATCTTCACTACATCTCACTTCACAATCTTCACTACATCTCACTTCACAATCTTCACTACATCCCACTTCACAATCTTCACTACATCTCACTTCACAATCTTCACTACATCTCACTTCACAATCTTCACTACATCTCACTTCACAATCTTCACTACATCTCACTTCACAATCTTCACTACATCTCACTTCACAATCTTCATTACATCTCACTTCACAATCTTCACTACATCTCACTTCACAATCTTCACTACATCCCACTTCACAATCTTCACTACATCCCTCTTCACAATCTTCACTACATCTCACTTCACAATCTTCACTACATCCCACTTCACAAGCTTCACTACATCTCACTTCACAATCTTCACTACATCTCACTTCACAATCTTCAATACATCTCACTTCACAATCTTCACTACATCTCACTTCACAATCTTTCACTACATCTCACTTCACAATCTTCAACATATATCACTTCACAATCTTTACTACATCTCACTTCACAATCTTCACTTCATCTCACTTCACAATCTTCACTACATCTCACTTCACAATCTTCACTACATCTCACTTCACAATCTTCACTACATCCTCACTTCACAATCTTCACTACATCTCACTTCACAATCTTCCACTTACCTCACTTCACAATCTTCACTACATCTCTTTCACAATCTTCACTACATCTCACATCACAATCTTCACTACATCTCACTTCACAATCTTCACTACATCTCACTTCATAATCTTCACCACATCTCACTTCACAATCTTCACTACATCTCACTTCACAATCTTCACTACATCTCACTTCACAATCTTCACTACATCTCACTTCACAATCTTCAATACATCTTACTTAACAATATTCACTACATCTCACTTCACAATCTTCACTATATCTCACTTCACAATCTTCACTACATCTCACTTCACAATCTTCACTACATCTCACTTCACAATCTTCACTACATCTCACTTCACAATCTTCACTACATCTCACTTCACAATCTTCACTACATCTCACTTCACAATCTTCATTACATCTCTCTTCACAATCTTCACCACATCTCACTTCTCAATCTTCACTACATCTCACTTCACAATCTTCACTACATCTCACTTCACAATCTTCACTACATCTCACTTCACAATCTTCACTACATCTCACTTCACAATCTTCACTACATCTCACTTCACAATCTTCACTACATCTCACTTCACAATCTTCACTACATCCCACTTCACAATCTTCACTACTTCTCAATTCACAATCTTCACTACATCTCACTTCACAATCTTCACTACATCTCACTTCACAATCTTCACTACATCTCACTTCACAATCTTCACTACATCTCACTTCACAATCTTCATTACATCTCACTTCACAATCTTCACTACATCTCACTTCACAATCTTCACTACATCCCACTTCACAATCTTCACTACATCCCACTTCACAATCTTCACTACATCTCACTTCACAATCTTCACTACATCCCACTTCACAAACTTCACTACATCTCACTTCACAATCTTCACTACATCTCACTTCATAATCTTCAATACATCTCACTTCACAATCTTCACTACATCTCACTTCACAATCTTTCACTACATCTCACTTCACAATCTTCACCATATCTCACTTCACAATCTTTACTACATCTCACTTCACAAAATTCACTACATCTCACTTCACAATCTTCACTACATCTCACTTCACAATCTTCACTACATGTCACTTCACAATCTTCACTACATCTCACTTCACAATCTTCACTACCTCTCACTTCACAATCTTCACTACATCTCACTACACAATCTTCACTACATCTCACTTCACAACCTTCACTACATCTCCCTTCACAATCTTCACTACATCTCCCTTCACATCTTCACTACATCTCACTTCACAATCTTCACCATATCTCACTTCACAATCTTCACCACATCTCACTTCACAACTTCACCACATCCACTCACAACTTCACCACATCCCACTCACAACTTTCTACCACATCCCACCTTACAACTTCACTACCCTTCACTCTGCTAATCTTCACTACATCCCACTCTACACCCTACCAGCATCTCACTTCACAATCTTCACTACATCCTCACCTACAATCTTCACCACATCTCACTTCACAATCTTCACTACATCTCACTTCACAATCTTCACTACATCTCACTTCACAATCTTCACTACATCTCACTTCACAATCTTCACTACATCTCACTTCACAATCTTCACCACATCTGACTTCACAATCTTCACTACATCTCACTTCACAATCTTCACTACATCTCACTTCACAATCTTCACTAACACCATCCTTCATCACTACATATAACATCCATCATCACTACTTATAACACCATCCATCATCATCACTACATATAATACTATCCATCATCACTACATATAACACGATCCATCATCACTACATATAACACCATCCACCATCACTACATATAGAACCATCCATCACGACATATAACACCATCCGACATCATTACATATAACACCAACCATCATCACTACATATAACATCATCCATCATCACTACATATAACTCCATCCATCATCACTACATATAACACCATCCATCATCACTACATATAGAACCATCCTATCATCACTACATATAATATCATCCATCATCACTACATATAACACCATCCAACATCACTACATATAACACCACCCATCATCACTACATATAACATCATCCATCATCACTACATATAACTCTATCCATCATCACTACATATAACACCATCCAGCATCACTACATATAACACCAACCATCATCACTACATATAACATCATGCATCATCAATATATATATATAACACCATCCATCATCACTACATATATTACCCTCTTATCATCACTACATATAACACCATCCATCATTACTACAATATAACGCCATCCTTCATCACTACATATAACACCATCCATCATCACTACATATTATAACACCATCCATCATCTTTACAAACACCATCCCTCTTTACTATAGTGATAAACAGAGCTTTATTTTGTTGTCAATTTCTTTAAATTCCAACCTTATTAAACGGTAATTTTTTCTGTATGGTCAAATTTTGATTTGACCTCAGTGAGAGAGCTGTTAGTGTCAGTACATCACAATGGTGTTCCGACGCACTGTATCGAAGGTGACTAAGGTGGAGGTGAAGCCTTGCCAGATGAAGGAGAAGGGCCCCCGATCTAACAAACTGCAGACCACAAAACACACTAAGACCCAAAACAACAAGACCCAAAACAACAAGAAGAAGAAGGAAACTACCACTTTCTGCCGTGTACAAAAGGACCAGTACCTGCCATGGGGAGACTACATCTTCACCGGGAAAAAGACACAAAAGAAGCGCTGAACCTACGCTTCTGATATTTAAAAATACTGCAATAAAAAACATATTAATTGATTTTGTTTGTATTATTTATGCTTTTTTTTATTTTCATCTGTAAACGTGCTGTTTTGGGAATATATTTTGAGTTACATAATATTTAGGTACAGCAGTTTATTTCACTGTATCTACTTGTTTACCAAGTAACTGGACTTACAGTCTCCGATCGGGATTCTCAAAACAAATATTTGGCATCGAACTCCGTAAGTGAGCTCGTAATCTAGCCTGTAACTTACAGGACCTCAACACGATCAACCTGGATATAGTAGTCGCTATTTCCGGATTGCATGAAAAAAAATTAATAATATTTGTTTTAATAATGCTTGTTAGATTTGTTTTATCATAGAATAATGAAGAAAATGTTTTGTACATCAACATACTAAAATACAATATTAGTTTTTTTTTACGACAAGAAGAGGCTTGGCTGTTCTATTTCTCGCTTTATGGAAGAGATGCAGCTTTTGTCTTCTTACAACTTTTCAAGTAATTTGTACCAAAATAGAAGATTTTTATTGTCCACATTTAGGGTATATTTTTTTTTATGACTGAATAAACTTGCAGATAGACCTTATTAATGTGGTATAGCTGTAAATATCCTTCAGTAATGAAATCCAAATATGAGGTCAAGTGAACATTTTTGCTTAGACTCCGCCTTTGTTAGGACCAAGTTATAACAAGTTATTCTGCCAAGTATCCAATAAGTACCCATGACTCAGAGTTAAATAATACCTAACCTAATCTAAGTTCATCAAACTTAATAAAAAAAGTGGGGCAAAAAATAAGTGGTAAAGAAATTTTTTTCTCAGAAAAAGAATTATATTCAGAGGTTTTTTATCCGATACCTTCAGTCGTGATTATTTTGATGCAAAATTAGTAAAATGTATTTAACCCTAACACTACCTCACCTTACCTAATCTTACCTTACCTTATCTAACCTAACCTAATGTTACCTAACCTAACCAAGCCGCAACGCTCATGACACAATTGAGTTCTCTAGAAAGTTTTAATTTCATTTTCTTTTTTTAAAAATACATTTGCAGAGACAACAAACTTTTGATAATTATTTCTCCAACATATCTATAAATCTGTTGATGATATATAAATTTAGGATAGGTTAGGTTTGGTGTGATTAGGATAGGTTAGGCTAGTTTAGGATAGTCTAAGTTAGCTTAGGAAAGGCTAAGTTAGGTTACGATACACTAGGTTAGGTTTTAATCTGCATGATATTTTTACTGAACTTTTAAACGATGTTATAATCCTGGCAGCAGGGTATCGATCACGAAAATAACACTTTGGTAGTTATAACATTTGATAAAGTTTATTATTACTGTAACATGAAACAAATCACTATAGCTGTACTTATCAATCCAGTATTAAATCTGTATTATCTTTGACCATCGCTCATTGGCCAGCTTATCTCTGCACTGTTCTCTGATATAATAAAGTATTGGTGAATGGGAATATTAATCATTTGTGAGTCACTTACTATAAAGGAAACTGTAACGGATTCTATGGACAGTTGGGAATATTTTCACGGAATAAGTCGGAGTAACTCCCCTCTTGCCCAAAAGCGATCCAAGGAGTTAATTCACAGAGCGAAAATCTAGACGAGTCTTCCTTGTTTGTTTTAGGTCATAACAACGAAAAGTTTAATAATGTTTATTACAATGATTCAGGTTTTACTGTAATTCTTCTTTTTTATATTTTTAGTATTTTGTAGATTTTTTTCACCCAGTTCATTTCTTGTTTAGATTCATTATTGCAATTATTTTTATTACAGAGTTGAATTAAAAGTTTATATCTAAGTATTTTACAGCTTCACAAATACTTTTATAAAATGTTGATACACACAGTGGACAGTTTTTAGTTCTTTCTTGTAATACCTCAGTATTACTCTGTTAAATTCTTACCATTTACACCTGACCATTTATTTATTTATTTTACAAATTGTTTAAAGAGAGAACATCACCAGCAGGATACAGATGATGAAGTAAATAGAAGTTTGTAACCTAACCCTACCCCCCACTGCTACCCCTCCCTCTTGTCCCACATTCTTACTCGTCACTCCTACCCCTTACTCCTACCCCTTACTCCCACCCCTTAATCCCACCCCTTATTCCCACCCCTTATTCCCACCCCTTGCTCCCACCCCTTCCTTCTACCCCTTACTTCTACCCCTTACTCCTACCCCTTACTTCTACCCCTTACTTCTACCCCTTACTCCTACCACTTACTCCTACCACTTACTCATACCCCTTACTCCCACCCCTTGCTTCCACCCCTTGCTTCCACCCTCTTACTCGTACCCCTTGCTCCCAACCCTTACTCCTACCCCTTACTGCCACCCCTTACTGCCACCCCTTACTCCCACCCCTTACTCCTACCCCTTACTCCGACCCCTTAATCCCACCCCTTAATCCCACCCTTACTTCCACGCCTTACTCCCACCCCTTACTCCCACCCCTTACTCCCACTCCCTTTACTCCACCCCTTACTCTCAACCCCACTCCCCCCCCTTACTCCCACCCCTTACTCCCACCCCTTACTCCCACCCCTTACTCCCACCCCTTACTCCCACCCCTTACTCCTACCCCTTACTCCCACCCCTTACTCACACCCCTAACTCCCACCCTTACTCCCACGCCTTACTCCCATGCCTTACTCCCACCCCTTACTCCCACCACTTACTCCCACCCCCTTACTCCCACCCCTCACTCCTACCCCTACTCCCACCCCCTTACTCCCACCCCTTACTCCCACCCCACCCCTTACTCCTTACTCCCACCCACCCCACCCCACAATCCCCACGCCCACTCCCCACGCCCACTCCCACCCCACCCCCACCCCACCCCACTCCCACCCCGCCCCACGCCCACTCCCACGCCCCACCCCACGCCCACTTCCCACCCCTTTACTCCCACCCTTACCCCACCCCTTACTCCCACCCATCATTCCCCATCCCTACCCAACCCCTCACTCCCACCCCACCCTACCCCCACCCCACCTTACTCCCACCAGACTCCCACGCCTTACTCCCACCCCTTACTCCCACCCCTTACTCCCACCCCTTACTCCCACGCCTTACTCCCACCCTTCACTCCTACCCTTCGCTTCTACCCCCACTGTTACCCCACACTACGCTGGTAATTGAAGACATCATACATTTGTTCACTTAGACACCACTTATTATTCAGGACCTAATGGCTATAATATCAGAGTCATTATTCTTAACTCAACTTTATATATATATCAATTGTCAAAAACCTTCACCACAAGAAAGAAAAGAACAGTCGGGTATGGCAGAAAATGTAATAAACGAACATGGAGTAAGACATCAAGCTCCATATTGTAAACAAGATCATCGTCATTGTTTATTTATTGCGAGGAAAAATATTGTTCGCAATATAATTATAAAAACCTTCTGTAATTCATTCTCTTCATTACACTAAAAGGTAATGAAGTATATAAAGAAAATAGTTTATAAATTAATAAAATAAAAATACGTATAAAAAAGTAAAATAACATCTATTGATGGAATAGAAAAGAATTATATCGTAAGTGGGTAAAAGATTTCTTGGGTAGGTTTTAGAATACAATAACTGTTTTCTGCATTACACCGATGGTTCCAAGTCAGAAATTATCCTCAAGTTTTGTGATTCAGTATTTATAGTTTTTCTTAATGGGTGACTTAAGTTACGGTCACACGATCCCTTTGATGAGCAATTAATTTGGAGCAAGAAATTACGAGTAATTTCTTCCAAATGTGGTCACACGAGTGGCTCTTGGTTCAGTTACTACAGCAAGAAAAAAAGTTAACGCCGCTGTGCGAGTAGAAGGGAGACGAACATCACAACAACAATGCAGACGACGCAGCAGCTATCCTTGGTATTATTGTTATTATTAAAAAGAAATGAGAGAAAGCGAAGAAAAACTATTGGGGAATCGTAAGTGGCTGGCGAGGAGGAGGAACGAGTGTTAAATATAGACTGGTTCAACTATCGTAGTTACAGTAGGGAGGGTTGTTAGTGTGTGGAGAATGACCGGCTGTATGGGCTTGTGTTTTGTAAACAAACACGCCAAAACACCACCCAAATAATAAACTCAGTGTGTCGTAAAAAACTGTTTGTGCATTTTATACATAATGTTATTGATCTATGTTATATATAGCCAAGGTAAATACTCGATAAATAAGCTTCGTGTCATTAAATATGGTATTAACCGGTTTTGAACCGATAATCTTGCTCGAAATAGTCAAGAAATTGACTATCACGATTGTCAATAAAAATGCTTCAAAAACTTGCTCGAATTTCTCGAAAATTGCTCGAAATAACTTTCCGGCAAGAAATTGCTAAAAAAAATGCGCCCATGTGACCAGTGCTTTAAGAATTGTATGATATCCTCATGGCAATGGAAACACACACACACACACACACACTCACCCCATACACAGTCACACACTCACCATGCACAATCACACACACCCATACACACACCGTACATGCACAAACCATACACACACATACACACACACACACGATCACACACACCATACATACACACACCATACACATACACACACCATACACACATACACAAACACACACACACACACCATGCACACACCATACAAACAAACAAACACACACCATATACACACACACACACACACACAATGCACACACACACACCATGCACACTCACACACACACACACCATGCACACTCACACCATGCACACACACACACACACTAATTGTTTTAATTTAGTTCTTGGAACTCTTAAGTGGCAGCGCTTGATGTAAACACTTCTTGGCATTTTCTGTTTATCTAGTAGCAGGTATACACACAGATGTAATATGAGAAAATAAATTATGAATTCTGTCCAGGGAAGTGTTGTGAATATGACCTTGAGATAACACTTGTGTTAAGTGTGAATTTCCCTGTCTAGTGATATGTCCAACTACTACTCTGGGCCGCGAGACAGTGGTAGTGATTACAGATTGCCCACGAGGGGGCTAGTTTATTGGGCACCCCCTTACATCCTGTGCAAGGTGAAGCGCAGAAGCGTTTACAGTGCCCAACTGGGAAGCATGCGGAGTTCATGCTTGCCTTTATGACTCATGCATTAAGGGCGTAAAAGGCCTGAAGGGTCATGGGTTTTGTCAGCAAGTTACATAAAGTGACAATGATGAGTGTGTGGGGGGAAAATTCCCGGTACAATTTATCTGTTTATGGCAAAGTGTGGCAGGTCCCTATTAATGTGAGCGGTGTTTACTGAATCAGCTGACCCTGGCTCGACCTTTTGAGAGACGCAAGCCAAGTGATCTAAGAGTCGTGAATAACATGGTGAATTACTTGGTGTTATTCATTTGGGTGAATATTTGTATAAATCAAAGGTGCTGTCACACACACACACACACACACACACACACACACGTGGCACACCACCAACACACAGTTTCTGAGAAGGAGTTTGAGATTGTATTTAACGAAGTCTTAACTGGGAAAATGTTGTATGGCTTTTGTTATGGGGTAAGTTCTGGCGTGAACATTAAGACTATTTTCATAATTTTTTGTAACTAATATTTTTATCTGCCTGGTACAATTATTTATTAATTTGTATTGTAAGTTATGTCTTGATAGTCGATGTAATGTAACAATTTATTTTTTGTGTTAATGTTCATATAGATTGGTTCAGTGTTGCGGCTCTGACTCGTCAACGATGTTAATAAGCTCTTGAGTACATACTGCTGGTGAAACTATGTTATATTAACAACACGACAGACAAGTACTATAATACCTTAACATTTAACAATAATTCAGCCTTAATTTAATTTTTTCACCAACTTAAGACACATAACCCAGAAGGAAGTAAGACGGGCAACATAACGCGGGATATCGTGGCTTCACTAAGTGCAAATTATGGAACTTGAGGTAACACATTATGGGAAAATGCGAGCCCTGCTAAGTGGTTCTCCTCAACATGGACGCAAACATCAGATGGACAAAGAAACAGAAGAACCCCGGATATACATTCATTTATTCTACAAAAAAGTTACGTAAACGAGCGTTAAATACGTTTAAGTAATCACAGTTTACGAAGCTGAAGTCGAGATATTAGAAGATGAAGAAGACTTTAGCATATCAGTATACCCCACGACCGGCGCCAGGATGTTAAGTGTGCCATCAGGGTATATTAGCGCTGAGAGACGGGTGCTATCGTGGTATATTAGCATACCTTCACCCTGAATGGTATATCAAAAAGTACAGGATTTACTTCACAGATATTTAGTTATATCTATCGGTATATAATATAAATTATATCAATATATCTGTGTATACCAAATATGGCATCAGAGTATATCACCGTTTGCCATCATATTCTCTAAATAACCTCAAAGTATACCCCCGAATGTTTAATATCATACACTATAAATGACACTGTAGTATGTTAGTATATAATCAGGGTATAACATAAATAATATCAGCATTGTTTAGAATATCATATATATTAAGCGTGAGGAATGGATGTATATGATTCAATATATCACAGTTACATAAAGCGGTATGTCAGCTCATCAGCATATCACTAGAATGACATCAGAGTATAGGACACTATACTCCAATAAATACTGTCAGGTATCTAAGTATATCAGGGTAATCACTGAGAAGTGTCAGAACACATCAGCATATTCCTTGACTGGTAACAAAGCATATCAACATACTCAAAGTATAATCAATGTCTCCGGAATAAACAAGCCAGTGACAGCAGCATATATTTCTGAAAATCAGCTGTGAAATATGTTCAGAACAGCCCAAAGTATACTATAATACTAAGCAACATTTGAAATATACCAGTATACTTCTTAACAGTCAGGGAAAAATTCATTATACAGATTAGTGTCCTCGAAGCAGATCAACTTGTCTCCTGCTTTCTGGGGACCCATTAGTGGCATATCAGTATATCCAAAGAGACACATCGGAGTATATTACCATATATCCCAAGTGCCATGAAGGGATATCAACATACCTGAGTATATTAACTAGCTCTCATAGTCTTCCACTCTCTCTTAGATCCATCAGAATATGTCAGCATATCACCCTATCTTCTGAAGGTCCAGTTTACCTTGTTCCGAAAGTATGTCGAAGCATACTAACAGATCCCCTGAATGCCTTGAGAACATATCAGCATACTTCTAGGTTAATTCATATCATATCAGTATATCCCCTGAATCTAAGGTATAGCTAACCTCATTTCAAATTATTATTAGAGTATGTTAACATATTCCCTTAGAAGCATACCAGCATATCTCTTATGTCATTACAGTCAACCAGTATACGCTCAGGGATAGATGCAAGCATATCAGGGTATATTAGCATACCCTGTAAGAGAGATATGAGCCTAGCTACATAACCAAGTATATCAGCATACCCTATATGCTCTTATAGTACATCAGCACACCCTCTGAGAGACAGAACCATACCAACATATCAGAACATATTAGTATATCCTTTAGAGTGATATGAACATAATGGCATATCAGATGACAAGAGTATATCAGCATAGTCTTTGAGGAGCATATCAGACCAACCTAGCATAAGCTCTTTAAGATAGATGGGAGCATATCTTAAATAGACTGGAACATACCAGAGCATATTAGCATATTAGCATATTAGCAAGGTGAGGAGGAGGAGGAGGAGGCAGGTGTCCACCGACCAGGTATGCCGATAGTCTGGTGATAATGTGGGTAAAACTGGTGTGTGTGTGTGTGTGTGTGTTCGTTCTCATGTTAATTTCTTGTAAGGTATGTGTCACCTAGCCGGCCATTTTGTTTACATTTTTCGGTCGCTCTAAAATACCATTAAAACAATATTGAGTATAAACGTTTGGCTCAACTGATGATCTCAAACATGTCCCAACTTTTTTTTGCCTCAACTCCACATTCTGTAACTCACTTAGGTAGATGTCCCTCACTACACATACACTGGACTATGTGTAATGTTGCAGCTAATGTGTTATCAAGATATTGCACATTATAAGTTCATGTGTGGTCATTATTATATCAAACGGAAGAATTTTAAAGAGCTATTACACCACCTGTATCATTAGTTGTCGCCAGGTGAAGGAATGTTTAGGTAGATTATATTTTATTTACTGTAATTAAAGTTTCAATACCTAAGACGTTCCACTATAGGAGTCTTTCAACCTCAGGTAAGGTCTAAAGACTTTCTACTCTAGGTTTTACACCCTGGAGTAGCTGTATCGTCCACATAGGTAATTACTCCACAAGGAACTACAAGTTACACCTTGATGTAATACTTCATTTATTGCCAAACTTTATAGGGAAATATTTTTTCACAAAGAATTTCAAGTTACAATTTCATATAACAAGTCACATTACAAGCGTTCCTTCGGCTTACAGTTAAACTTTGCAATGTCAAGATATTTTTTTCACTGCAGAGGAAAGTATGCGTCATCATCACCACACACACACACACAAAGACAAAACTCCTGTATCCAGATTCTCAAAAGTTTTTAAATTAAATTCTTCCCTAAAATTAAAAAGACAATACATCTATTTATCATAGAGTATGTGAACAATATCGACGCCATATTGGTTACCATCTTTGAGTTATATAATTAGTTAGCTTCATAGTGTTAATTATTTAGTTAAAAAGGAAAAATAATCTACTAGTGTGTGTTGTGACCAAAATATATCAACATTGTATTTACTTTCTCCTCCAGGGGGCACTAAGTCTAGAAAAATGACACAATTGACATCTACATAAAGTGACTGATGAAGGGTAGATATTGGCTACCTTTTGTGCTACTTTGAGGTCGTAAGAACACACAGAGCTGCTCTTAAGGATGTTTACCACAATACACCTCAACCAGTTTCTCATTCACTAAGGTCAAACAATAAATCTGGTTCACAAGATACACAGTAAATTTTA
>NW_024718146.1:0-33115 GCF_018991925.1 Homarus americanus
AGGATTTGACAAGTAGTCATATCCCACACTCCCTGACACTGCCAGGCACCCTGATACCCCAGGCACACTTCTGACACTCCCAGGTACACCTGATACTCCCACAGGTACACACCTGGATAATTCCCCACAGGTACACCGATACTCCCAGGTACACCTCTGACACCCCAGGCACACCCTGATACTCCTACACCCTCTGACACTCCCAGATACACCTGATACCCCACGTACACCTCCGATACTCCCAGGTTCACCTCTGAGACCCAGTTACACCCTCTGACACTCCCTGTACACATCCGATATTCCCAGGTATACCTCCGATATTCCTGGCACACTCTCGATACTCCCAGGTACACCATTGAGACCTTGCACTTCACTGACACTCCCTGGTATACCTCTGACATTCCCAGGTAAACCTCCATACCCTAGGTACACCTCTGACAATCCAGGTACACCTCTGACACTCCCTAGCATTCCACTGACACCCTGGCACACCTCTGACACTCCCAGCCACACTCACACACCCCTGGAACGCCTCCTGACACCCCAGGCACACCTCTGACACTCCAGCACTCCACTGACATTCCCTACACCCTCTGACACTCCCCAGGCACACGTCCAACACTCCCCACATACACCCTGACACCCCAGGCACACTCTGACACCCCAAGTACTCCACTGACATTCCCTGGTACACCCTGACACTCCAGGCACACGTCCGACACCCCAGATACACTGACACCCAAGGCACATCTCTGAAAGTCCCAGGCACACCTCTGACACTGCCACACCTCTGACATTCCCAGGCACTCCTGTGACACTCCCAGGCACACCTCCGACACTCCCAGGCACACCTCTGACACTCCCAGGTACACCTCCGAGAATTCCCCAGGTACACCCCTGACACCCTGGGCATCCCCTGACACTCCCTGGTACACCCTGACACTCCCAGGCACACCTCTGATACTCCCAGCACACCCCTCTGACACTCCCAGGTACACCTCCGATACTCCCAGGCACACCTCCGATACTCCCAGGTACACCTTGACACCCCAGGCACACCTCCGATACTGCCAGGCACACCTCCGATACTCCCAGGCACACCTGATAATCCCCAGGTACACCTCTCTGACATTCCAGGTACACCTCTGATACTCCAGGTACACCTCTGACACTCCCAGATACACCTCTCCGATACTCCCAGGTACACCTCCGATACTCCCAGGTTCACCTCTGAGACTCCCAGTTACACCTCCTCTGACACTCCCTGGAACACATCCGATATTCCCATGTACACTGATATTCCCAGGTACACCTGATATTCCCAGGCACACCATTGGAGACTCCCAGGTACCTCCACGGACACCCTGGTATACCTCTGACATTCCCAGGTACCCTCTGACACCCTGTGCACACCTCTGATACCCCAGGCACACCCCTGACACACTCCCAGGTCCGCCTCCGACACCCCCAGGCACACCTCCGACACTCCTAGTACACCTCTGACACCCATGGTTCACCTCTCACACCCCAGGCACCTCAGACACTCCCTGCACACCTCTGACACCCCAGGTACACCTTTCACTCCCTGGTTCTCCCTTGACACTCCCCAGGTACACCTCAGACACTCCAGGCACACCTCAGACACCCCAGGCACGCCTCACACCCCAGGCACACCTCAGACACTCCTAGGCACCCCAGACACCTGGCACTCTCTGACACCCCAGGTACACCTCAGACACTCCCAGGCACACCTCAGACCACCCCAGGCACACCCCAGACACCCTAGGCACACCTCACACCCCAGGCACATCTGACACCCAGGCACACCCTCTCAAACCCCAGGCCACTCTGAAACTCCCAGGCACACATCTGACACTCCCAGGCACACTGACACCCCAGGCACACCTCTGACACTCCCAGGTACCCTGACACTCCCAAGTACTCCACTGACATTCCCTATTACACCCTCTGACACTCCAGGTGCACACGTCCAACACCCCAATATACACCTCTGACACTCCCAGGCACATCTCTGACACCCCAAGTACTCCACTGACATTCCCTGGTACACACCTCTGACACCCCAGGTACACGTCCGACACTCCCATATACATCTCTGACACTCCAAGGTACATCTCTGAAAGTCCCAGGTACACCTCTGACACTGCCAGGCACACCTCTGACATTCTGCACCCTGTGACACCCCAGGTACACCCCGACACCCCAGGTACACCTCTGACACTCCCAGGCACACCTCCGATATTCCCAGGCACACCTCTGATACCACAGGCCACCTTTGAGACTGGCAGTACTACCTAACTCCTGGTACACCTCTGACATTCTCAGTTACACCTCTGACACTCCCCAGTTGCAACCCTGACACCCCTGGCACACCACTGACACCCCAGGCACACATGACACTCCCAGGCACACTTCTGACACTCCCAGGCACACCTCCGATACTCCCAGGTACACCTCCGATACTCCCAGGCACCCGATACTCCCAGGCACACCTCTGACACTCCCAGGCACACCCCTGATACTCCCAGGCACACCTCAGACACTCCCCAGGTACACCCAGCACACCCTAGCACACCTCTGACACTCCCAGGCACACCTCCGATATTCCCAGGCACACCTCCGATACCTCACAGGTACATCTTGAGACTCCTACTTCACTGCACACTCCTGGTAACACCTCTGACATTCCCAGTTACACCTCTCTCACACCCCAGTTACACCCCTGACACTCCCCAGTTACACCCTGACACTCCCAGGTACACCTCCGATAATCCCAGGTACACCTCCGATACTCCCCAGGCACACCTCCGATACTCCCAGGCACACTTGACACTCCCAGGTACACCTCTGATACTTCTAGACACCTGATACTCCCCAGTTCACCTCTGAGACTCCAGTTACACTCTGACACTCCCTGGTACACATCCGATATCTCAGAGGCACCCTGATATTCCCAGGTACACCTCCGATACTCCCAGGTACACCATTGAGACTCCCAGGCACTTCACTGACACTCTGGTATTCCCTCTGACATTCCCAGGTACCTCTGACACTCCCAGGTACACCTCTCATACCCCAGGCTACACCTCTGACACACCAGGTCCACCTCCGACACTCCCAGGTACAACCCGACACTCCCAGGTAAACCTCCGATACTCCTAGGTACACCCTGACAATCCCAGGCACACCTCTGACACTCCTAGGTATTCCTCTGACACTCCCTGGTTCTTCCCCTGACACTCCGTGGCACACCTCAGACCCCCAGGCACACCTCAGACACTCCCAGGTACACCTCTGACACCCCAGGTACACCAGACACTCCTAGGTACACCTCTCACACCCAAGGCACCTCTCACACCTGAGGTAACCTCTGACACTCCCTGGTACTCCAATGACACTCCCAGGTACACCTCAAACACCCCAGGCACATCTCAGACACTGACAGGCACACTCTGACACTCCCAGGCACACCTCTGACACTCCCAGGTACACCGCTGACACTGCCAGGCACACCTCTGACATTCCATGTACACCTCCGACACTCTCAGGCACACCCCTGACACTCCCTGGTGCTCCACTGACATTCCCAGGTACACCGCTGACACTGCCAGGTACAACCTCTGACACTCCATGCACACCCCGACATTCCCAGGTACACCCCTGACACCCCCTGGCACCACTGACACCCCAGGCCACCCCTGACACTCCCAGGTACACCTCCACACTGCAGGTACACCGACACCACCAGGACACCTCAGACACCCAGGTCCACCCCAGACACCCCAGGCACACCCCAGACACCCCCAGGCACACATCTCACACCGCAAGCACACCTCCGACACCCCAGGCACACCCTGACACCCCAGGCACACCTCTGACACTAGGTACACCTCTGACACTCCCAGGTACACCCTGAAACCCCAGGCACACCTCTGACACTCCCAGGTACTCCACTGACATTCCCTGGCACACCTCTGACACTCCCAGGTACACGTCCAACACCCCATACACCTCTGACACTCCCAGGCCATCTCTGACACCCCAGGCACAGCCTGACACTCCCCAGGCACACACCTCTGACACTCCCAGGCACACCTCTGATACCTAGGTACACCTCTGACACTCCCAGGCACACCTCTGACACCCTAGGCACCTCTGTCACCCCTGATACACCTCTAACACTCCCAGGCACACTGCTGACACCCCCAGGCACACCGCTGACACTGCCAGGTACACCAGACACCCAGGCACACCTCCGATACTCCCAGGTACACCTCCGATACTCCCAGGTTCACCTCTGAGACTCCCAGTTACACCTCTGACACCCCTGGCACACATCTGATATTCCCAGGTACACCTCCGATATCCCCAGGTACACCTCCGATACTCCCAGGTACACCATTGAGACTCCCAGGTACTTCACTGACACTCCCTTGTACACCTCTGACATCCCAGGTAAACACCTCCGATACTCCTAGGCACACCTCTGACAATCCCAGGCACACCTCTGACACTCCAGGTGTTCCTCTGACACTCCCTGGTACCACCTCGACACTCCCAGCTACATCTACACACCCTGGAACGCCTCTGACACCCCAGGCACACTCTTACACTCCTGTTCTCCCTGACACTCCCAGGCACACCTCAGACACCCAGTACACCCCAGACACTCGTGGCACACCTCGACACCCCAGGCACACCTCTGACACCCTAGGTACACCTCTCACACTCCCAGGTACACCTCTCACACTCCCAGGCAATCCCTGACACTCCCAGGTACACCTCTGACACTCCCCTGCCACACATCCGATACATTCCCAGGTACCCTCCGACATTCCCAGGTACACCTCCGAAATTCCCAGGCACACCATTGACACTCCCAGGTACTCCACTGACATTCCCTGGTACACCTCTGACATTCCCAGGTACACCTTCGATACCCTAGGTACACCTCTGACAATCCCAGGCACACCTCTGACACTCCCAGGTATTTCTGACACTCCCTGGTACACCTCTGACACTCCCCAGGTACACCTCAGACACTCCCTGGCACACTGCTGACACTCCAGGCACACTGACACTCCTGGTGCCACCTCTGACACTCCCAGTTACACCCCTGACACTCCCAGGCACACCCCTGACACTCCCAGGTACCCACTGACATTCCCTGGCACACCTCTGACACTCCCCAGGTACACGTCCAACACTCCCAGATACACCTCTGACACTCCCAGGCACATTCTGACACTCCCAGGTACACCCCAACACTCCCAGGCACACCTCTGACACTCCCAGGTCCACCTCTGACACTCCAGGCACACCTGACACCCAGTGCCACACCCCTGACACTCCCAGGTACCCTCTGTCAACCCTGATTCACCCCACACTCCCCAGGCACAACTCTGACACTCCCAGGTACACCTCTGACAGCCAGCACACCTCTGACACTGCCAGGCACACATCAGACACTCCCAGGCACACCCCTGACACTCCCAGCACTCCAGACACTCCAAGGTGCAACCCTGACACCCTGCGCACCCTGACACACCCCAGGCACACCTCTGACACTCCCCAGGTACACCTCTGACACTCCAGGCACACCTCTGACACTCCCCAGGCACACCTCAGACACCCTAGGCACACCCCAGACACCCTAGGCACACCTCTGACACTCCCAGGCACACCCTGTGACACTCCCAGGCACACCTCCATACCACAGGTACACCTTTGACACTCCAGGTACCCACTGACACCTCCTGGTACATCTCTGACATTCCCAGGCACACCTCTGACACCCAGGCACACCTCTGATACTCTAGTACACCTCTGACACTCCCAGGCACCCTGACACCCTAGGCACTCTGCCACTCCCCTGATTCACCTCTACCTCCCCAGGCACACTCCCTGACACTGCACACCGCTGACACTGCCAGACACCCCAGACACTGCCAGGCACACATCAGACACCAGGCACACTCAGACACTCCTAGGCACACCGCAGACACTCCAAGGTGCACCCCACACCCCATTGCAACCTGACACTCCCAGGCACACCTCCTGACACCCCAGGCACACCTTGACACTCCCAGGCACACCCCAGACACTCCCCAGGCACACCTCAGACACCTAGGCACACCTCTCACACCCCCAGGCACACCTCCCAACACTCCCAGGCACCCCTGTGACACCCCTGGTACTTCTTCACACACTCCCAGGTACACCTCTGAACCCTGCACCTACCCAGGCACACGTCCAACACTCCCAGATACACCTCTGACACCCCAGGTACATCTCTG
The DNA here is from genome assembly GCF_018991925.1 of Homarus americanus. Classification (NCBI taxonomy): domain Eukaryota; kingdom Metazoa; phylum Arthropoda; class Malacostraca; order Decapoda; family Nephropidae; genus Homarus; species Homarus americanus. The sequence continues at coordinate 6,318 of NW_024718146.1, forward strand.
ACACTCCCAGGCACACCCCTGACACTCCCAGGTACACCTCTGACACTCCCAGGCACACTCTGATACTCTAGGTACACCTCTGACACTCCCAGGTACACTGACACTCCTAGGTACCTCTGTCACTCCCTGATAAGAACATAAGAACATAAGAAAAGGGATACTGCAGCCGACTGGCCCATACAGGCAGACCTTTCACACCCATCCCAGCACTTCCAGTGCCTATCCAACTTCGTCTTGAAGCTCCCTAGCGTCCCTCGATCCTACTATTGCAATGTAGCCTATTCCACATATCCACAACTCTATTACCAAACCAGTGCTGCCTATATCCTTTCTGGATCGAATTTATCTAATTTAAAGCTATTTGTTCTAGTTATTTTGTTATTACTGAGCTTCAAAACATCTTCCATTTTACCCTTGTTAACCCACTTACCCACTTGTACACCTCTATCATATCTCCCCAACTCTACGCCTCTCTAATGAATGTAAGCCTAAGTTTTCAGTCTTTCTTCATATGAAGGTTTCTAATATTATGATCATTTTTGTCATTCTTCTTGTACTCTCCAAAGAATCTATGTCCATTTTATAATAAGGACACCAGAAATGAACCATAATCCAAGTACTCCACTGACATTCCCTGGTACACTCTGACGCTCCCAGGTACGTCCAACACTCCCACATACACCTCTGACACCCCAGGTACAACCTCTGACACTCCCAAGTACTCCACTGACATTCCCTGGTACACCTCTGACACTTACACGTCCGACAATCCCCAGATACACCCTGACACTCCAAGGTACATCTCTGAAAGTCCCAGGTACACCTCTGACACTGCCAGGCACACCTCTGACATTCAGGCACCCTGTGACACTCCCAGGCACACCTCCGACACTCCCAGGCACACCTCTGACACTCCCAGGTACACACCTGATCCCAGGTAAACCTCCGATACCACAGGCCACCTTGAGACCTACCCACTGACACTTCTGTGTACACCTCTGACATTCCCAGTTACACCTCTGACACTCCAGTTACACCCTGACACTCCCTGGTACCTCTGACACCCCGGCACACCTCTGATACTCCCAGGTACACCTCTGACACCCCAGGCACACCTCCGATACTCCCAGGTACACCCTCCGATACTCCCCAGGTACACCTCCGATGATTCCGGCACACCTCTGACACTCCCAGGCACACCTCTAATACTCCCAGGTACACCTCTGACACTCCCAGATACACCTCTGATACTCCCAGGTACACCTCCGATACTCCCAGTTCACCTCTGAGACTCCCTGTTACACCTCTGCACCCCTGGTACACATCCGATATTCCCAGGTACACCTCCGATATTCCCAGGTACACCTGATACTCCCAGGTACACCATTGAGACTCCCAGGTACTTCACTGACACTCCCTGGCATACCTCTGACATTCCCAGGTACTCTGACACTCCCAGGTACACCTCTGATACTCCCCAGGTACACCTCTGACACACGGTCCACCTCCGACACCCCAGGCACAACCCGACACTCCCAGGTAAACCTCCGATACCCTAGGCACACCTCTGACAACCCAGGTACACCTCTAACACTCCTAGGTATCTCCACCCCTGGTACACCTCTGACACTCCCAGGCACACCTCAGACACTCTCCTGGTACACCTCTGACACTCCCAGGCACACCTTTCAACCCCCTGGTTCTCCCTGACACTCCCCAGGCACAACCTCAGATACTCCCAGGTACACCTCAGACACTCCCAATTCCCTGACACCCCAGGCACACCTCAGACACCCTAGGCACACCTCTCACACTCCAAGGCACACCTCTCACACTTCCAGGTACTCCTGACACCCCTGGTACTTCTCTGACACCCCCAGGCACACCTCAAACACTCCCCAAGTACACCTCAGACACTGACAGGCACACCCTGACACTCCCAGGCACACCCCTGACACTCCCAGGCACACCGCTCACACTGCCAGGTACACCCTGACACTCCACATGCACACCTGACACTCTCAGGCACACCCCTGACACTCCCTGGTACCCACTGACATTCCCTGGTACACCTCTGACACTCGCAGGTACACCCTGACACTCACCAGGCACACCTCAGACACTCTTAGGTACACCCCAGACACTCCCAGGCACACCCCAGACACCCAGGCACACATCTCACACTCGCAAGTGCACCTCCGACACCCCAGGTACACCTCAGACACTCCCCAGGTACACCCTGACACCCCAGGCACACCTCTGACACTCCCAGGTACACCTCTGAAACTCCCAGGTACACCTCTGACACTCCCAGGTACTCCACACATTCCGTGGTACACCCCTGACACTCCTACACGTCCAACACCCAGATACACCTCTGACACCTCCTAGGTTCATCTCTGACCCCCCAGGTACACCTCTGACACCCCAGGTACACTTCTGACACTCCCAGGCACACCTCTGATACTCTAGTACACCTCTGACACTCCAAGGCACACTCTGACACTGGTGCTCCCTCTGTCACTCCCTGATACACCTCTAACACTCCAGGTACACCCTGACACTCCCAGGTACACCGCTGACACTGCCAGGTACACCTCAGACACTGCCAGGTACATACTCAGACACTGCCAGGTACATCTCAGACAATCCTAGATACACCGCAGACACTCCACGGTACCACTGACACCCCCAGGCACACCCTGACACCAGGCACCTCTGACACTGCAGGTACACCTCTGACACTCACCAGGTACAACCCCAGACACCCCCAGGCACACCCAGACACTCCCAGGTACACCCCAGACACCCTGGTACACATCTCACACTGCAAGTAAACCTCCGACACTCCCAGGCACACGTCCAACACTCCCAGATACACCTCTGACACTCCCAGGTACATCTCTGACACTCCCAGGCACACCTCTGACACTCCCAGGTACACCCTGACACCCCAGGTACACCTCTGATACTCTAGGTACACCTCTGACACTCCCAGGTACACCTCTGACACCCTAGGCTCCTCCTGTCACCCCTGATACACCTCTAACACCCCAGGTACCCTGCTGACACTCCCAGGTCACACACCGCTGACACTGCCAGGTACACCCCCAGACACTGCCAGGCACATATCAGACACTTAGGTACACCTCAGACACCCTAGGTACACCGCAGACACCCAAGGTGCACCTCTGACACTCCCAAGTGCACCTCTGACACTTGCACACCTCTGACACTCCAGGTACACCTCAGACACTCCAGGTACACCTCAGACACTCCCAGGTACACCTCTGACACTCCCAAGTACCCACTGACATTCCCTGGTACACTTCTGACGCCCCAGCACACGTCCAACACTCCCACATACACCTCTGACACTCCCAGGTACACCCTCTGACACCCCAGGTACACCTCCGATTCCCAGGTAAACCTCCGATACTACAGGCACACCTTGAGACTCCCAGGTACTCCACTGACACCTCTGGTACACCTCTGACATTCCCAGTTACACCTCTGACACTTCCGAGTCACACCTGACACTCCCTGGTACACCTCTGACACTCCCAGGTACACCTCTGATACTCCCAGGTACACCTCTGACACTCCCAGGCACACCCCGATACCCCAGGTACACCTCCGATACTCCCAGGTACACCTCCGATACTCCCAGGCACACCTCTGACACTCCCAGGTACACCTCTGATACTCCCAGGTACACCTCTGACACTCCCAGATACACCTCCGATACTCCCAGGTACACCTCCGATACTCCCAGTTCACCTCTGAGACTCCTGTTACCTCTGACACTCCCTGACATCCGATATTCCCAGGTACCTCCGATATTCCCAGGTACACCTCCGATACTCCCAGGTACACCATTGAGACTCCCAGACTTCACTGACACTCCTGGTATACCTCTGACATTCCCAGGTACTCTGACACTCCCAGGTACACCTCTGATACTCCCAGGTACACCTCTAACACCCAGGTCCACCTCCCGACACTCCAGGTACAACTCCAGACTCCCAGGTAAACCTCCGATACTCCTAGGTACACCTCGACAATCCCAGGTACACCTCTAACACTCCTAGGTATTCCTCGACCTCCTGGTACACCTCTGACACTCCCAGGTACACCTCAGACACTCCCTGGTACACCTCTGACACTCCCAGGTACACCTCTTTCACTCCTGGTTCTCCCCTGACACTCCCAGGTACAACCTCAGATACTCCCAGGTACACCTCAGACACTCCCAGGTACACCTCTGACACTCCCAGGTACACCTCAGACACTCCTAGGTACACACACCTCACCTCAGGTGCACCTCTCACACTTCAGGTAATTCTGTGACACTCACTGGTACTTCTCTGACACTCCCAGGTCACACCTCAAACACTCCCAGGTACACCTCAGACACTGACAGGTGCACCTCTGACAATCAGGCACATCTGACACTCCAGGTACACCGCTGACACTGCCAGGTACACCTCTGACACTCCATGTACACCTCCGACACTCTCAGGTACACCCTGACCTCCCTGGTACTCCACTGACATTCCCAGGTACACCTCTGACACTCGCAGGTACACCTCTGACACTCACCAGGTACACCTCAGACACTCTTAGGTACACCCAGACACTCCCAGGTACCCAGACACTCCCAGGTACACATCTCACACTCGCAAGTGCACCTCCGACACTCCAGGTACACCTCAGATACTCCCAGGCACACCTCTGACACTCCCAGGTACACCTCTGACACTCCCAGGTACACCTCTCAAACTCCAGGTACACCTCTGACACTCCCAGGTACTCACTGACATTCCGTGGTACACCTCTGACACTCAGGTACACGTCCAACACTCCCAGATACACCTCTGTAACTCTAGGTTCATCTCACCAGCCTCCCAGGTACACCTCTGACCTCCCAGGTACACTTCTGACCTCCCAGGTACACCTCTGATACTCAGGGCCTCTGACACTCAAGGTACACCTCTGACCTCCTAGGTGCTCCTCTGTCACTCCTGATACACCTCTAACACTCCCAGGTACACCGCTGACACTCCTAGGTACACCGCTGACACTGCCAGGTACACCTCAGACACTGCCAGGTACATATCAGACACTGCCAGGTACATCTCAGACAATCCTAGATACACCGCAGACACTCCACGGTACTCCACTGACACTCCCCAGGTACACCCCTGACACTCTCAGGTACACCTCTGACACTCGCAGGTACACCTCTGACCCTCACCAGGTACACCTCAGACACTCCCAGGTACACCCCAGACACTCCCAGGTACACCCAGACACTCCTGGTACACATCTCACACTCATAAGTAAACCTCCGACACTCCCAGGTACACGTCCAACATCCCAGATACCTCTGACACTCCCAGGTACATCTGACACTCCCAGGTACACCTCTGACACTCCCAGGTACACCTCTGACCTCCCAGGTACACCTCTGATACTCCTAGGTACACCTCTGACACTCCCAGGTACACCTCCTGACCTCCCCTAGGTACTCCTCTGTCACTCCCTCATACACCTCTAACACTCCCAGGTACCCCGCTGACACTCCCAGGTACACCGCTGACGCCAGGTACACCTCAGACACTGCCAGGAACACATCGAACCTGCTAGGTACACCTCAGACACTCCCTAGGTACACCGCAGACACTCCAAGGTGCACCTCTGACACTCCCAAGTGCACCTCCTGACACTCCCAGGCACACCTCTGACACTCCCGGTGCACCTCAGACCTCCCAGGTACACCTCAGACACTCCCAGGTACACCTCTGGTACATCTCTGACACTCCCAGGTACACCTCTGACACTCCCAGGTACACCTCCTGACCTCCCAGGTACACCTCTGATACTCTAGGTACCTCCTGACACTCCCAGTGCACACCACCCAGCTCTCAGGTTCACCTCTGACACTCCAGGTACTCCTCCCCTCTGACACTCCCAGGTACCTCTGACTCTCCCAGGTTCACCTCTGACACTCCTAGGTACCTCTGTCACTCCTCATACACCGCTAACACTCCCAGGTACCTCGGCACTCCAGGTACACCGCCTGACACCGCCAGGTACACCTCGGACACTGCCAGGTAAACATCGAACACTCGCCAGGTACACCTCAGACACCCCTAGGCACACCTCACACTCCAGGTGCACCTCTCCACAGGTCCTCCTGTGACACTCCTGGTACTCCTCTGACACTCCCAGGCACACCTCAGACACTCCCAGGTACACCTCAGACACCCCAGGTACACCCCAGACACCCAGGCACACCCCAGACACAGGCACACATCTCACACTGCAAGCACCTCCGACACTCCCAGGTACACCTCTGACCTCCCAGGCACCTCTGACACTCCCAGGTACACCTCTGACACTCCCAGGTACACTTCTCAAAACTCAGGTACACCTCTGACACTCCCAGGTACTCCTGACATTCCTGGCACACCTCTGACCTCCCAGGTACACGTCACACTCCCAGATACACCTCTGACACCCCAGGTACATCTCTGACACTCCCAGGCACACCTCTGACACTCCCAGGAACACCTCTGACACTCCAGGTACACCTCTGATACTCTAGGTACACTCTGACACTCCCAGGTACACCTCTGACTCTCCCAGGTTCACCCCTGACACTCCTAGGCACTCCTCTGTCACTCCCCCACACCTCTAACACTCCCAGGCACACCGCTGGCACTCCCAGGCACACCGCTGACACTGCCAGGTACACCCCAGACACTGCCAGGTAAACATCGAACACTGCCAGGCACACCCCAGACACCCCAGGCACACCGCAGACACTCCAAGGTGCACCTCTGACACTCCCCACTGCACCTCTGACACCCCAGGCACACCACCACACTCCCCAGGCACACCCAGACACTCCCAGGCACACCTCAGACACTCCCCAGGCACACCTCTGACACCCCAGGCACACCTCCCAGACACCCTAGATACACCTCTCACACCTGCTGCACACCTCTCACACTCCCAGGTAATCCTGTGACACCCCCTGGCACTTCTCTGACACCCAGGCACACCTCAAACACTCCCAGGCACACCCCAGACACTGACAGGTACACCTCTGACACCTGAGGTACACCGCTGACACTGCCAGGCACACCTCTGACACTCCATGTACACCACCGACACTCTCAGGCACACCCCTGACACTCCCTGGTACTCCACTGACATTCCCAGGCACACCGCTGACACTGCCAGGCACACCTCTGACACTCCATGTACACCTCCGACACTCCCAGGCACACCCCTGACAAACCCTGGTACTCCACTGACACCCCAGGCACACCCGTGACACTCCCAGGCACACCTCTGACCCTCCCAGGCACACCTCTGACACTCACCAGGCACACCCCAGACACCCCAGGCACACCCCAGACACCCCCAGGTACACCCCAGACACCCCAGGCACACATCTCACACTCGCAAGCACACCTCCGACACTCCCAGGTACACCCTGACACTCCCAGGAACACCTCTGACACTCCCCAGGCACACCTCTGACACTCCAGGTACACTTCTGAAACTCCCAGGTACACCTCTGACACTCCCAGGTACTCCACTGAAATTCATTGGCACACCTCTGACACTCCCCAGGCACACGTCCAACACTCCCAGATACACCTCTGACACTCCCCAGGCACACCTCTGACACTCCCAGGCACACCTCTGATACCTGAGGCACCTCACACTCCCCAGGCACACCTCTGACACTCCCCAGGCACACCCTGATACCTAGCCACACCTCTGACACTCCCAGGCACACCTCTGACACCCCAGGCACTCCTGTCACTCCCTCATACACCCCACACCCCAGGCACACCGCTGGCACCCCAGGCACACCGCTGACACTGCCAGGCACACCTCAGACACTGCCAGGCACACATCGAACACCAGGTACACCTCAGACACCAGGCACACCGCAGACACTCCAAGGTGCACCTCTGACACCCCAAGTGCACTCTGACACTCCCCAGGCACACCACCACACTCCCCAGGCACACCTCAGACACTCCCAGGCACACCTCAGACACTCCTAGGCACACCTCTCACACCCCAGGCACACCCTCACACTCCCAGGCACTCCTGTGACACTCCCTGTACTTCTCTGACACTCCCAGTGCACACCTCAGACACTCCCAGGTGCCACCCTGACACACCCCAGGCACACCTCTGGACACACCCCAGGCACACCCTGACACTCCCACATACACCGCTGACACTGCCAGGAAAACCCCTGACACTCCATGTACACCTCCGACACTCCAGGCACACCTCTGTCACTCCCAGGCACACCTCTGACACTCCCCAGGCACACCCTCTGACACTCCCCAGGTACACCTCGACACCCCAGGCACACCTCTGACACTCCCCAGGCACACTGACACTCCCAGGCACCCCTGACACCCCAGGCACACCCTGACACCCAGGCCACCCCTGACAGGCACACCGCTGGCACCCAGGCACACCGCTGACACTCCCAGGCACACCTCAGACACCCCAGGCACACATCAGACACCGCCAGGCACACCCCAGACACTCTAGGCACACCCAGACCCCCCAGGCACACTGCAGACACACCTGCACCTCTGACACCCCAAGTGCACCTCCACACTCCCAGGCACCCATTACACCAAGTACACCTCAGACACTCCAGGTCACCCCAGAACTCCCAGGTACACCTCAGACACTAGGCACACCCTGACACCCCAGCACACTCTGACACTCCCATGTACACCGCTGACACTGCCAGGAAAACCTCTGACACCATACACACCTCCGACACTTAGGCACACCGCAGACACCCAGGTGCACACTCCCAATTGCACCTCTGACACTCCCAGGCACACCTGACACTCCCCAGGCACACTGACACCCCAGGCACACCTCTGACACTCCCCAGGCACAACTCAGACACCTGCTGCACACCAGACACCCCTAGGCACACCTCCACACTCCCCAGGTACACCCTCACACCCCAGGCACTCCTTGACACCCCTGGTACTTCTCTGATCCCCAGGCACACCCCAGACACCCCAGGCACACCTCTGACACCCCAAGCACTCCACTGACATCCCTGCACACCCTGACACTCCCCAGGCACACGTCCACCCCACATACACACCTCTGACACTCCCAGGCACACCCTGACACTCCCAAGCACTCCACTGACATTCCCTGGTACACCCTGACACTCCCAGGTACACGTCCGACACCCCAGATACACCCCTGACACTCCAAGGCACATCCTGAAAGTCCCAGGTACACCTCTGACACTGCCAGGTACACCTCTGACATTCCCCAGGCACCCTGTGACACTCCCCAGGTACACCTCCGACACTTAGGCACACCTGTGACACTTCCACTACACCTCCGATATTCCCAGGTACACCTCCGATACTCACAGGTACACCCTTTGAGACTCCCAGGACCCACTGACACTCCTGGTACACCTCTGACATTCACAGCCACACCTCTGACACCCCAGTCACACCCCTGACACTCCTGGCACACTGACACTCCCCAGGCACTCCCTGACACTCCCAGGTACACCTCCGACACTCCTAGGCACACCTCTGACACTCCCAGCTACACCTCCGATATTCCCAGGTACACCTCTGATACTCACAGGTACACTTTGAGACTCCCAGGCACCCACTGACACCCTGGTACACCTCTGACATTCACAGTTACACCTCTGACACTCCCAGTCACACCCCTGACACTCCCTGGTACTCTCTGACACTCCGGCACACCAAACACACCCAGGTACACCTCCAGACACCTCCATGTACACCTCCGACACTCCTCAGGCACACCCCTGACACCTGCCTCCACTGACTTCTCCCAGGGCCACCGCTGACACTGCCAGGGACACCTCTGACACTCCATGCACACCTCCGACACTCCCAGGTACACCCCTGACACTCCCTGGTACCACTGACACCCCAGGCACACCCCTGACACTCCGTGGCACACCTCTGACACTGCAGGCACACCTCTGACACCACCAGGCACACCCCAGACACCCCAGGCACACCCCAGACACCAGGCACACCCCACACACCCAGGCACACATCTCACACCTGCAAGCACACCTCCGACACCAGGTACACCTCTGACACCCCAGGCACACCTCTGACACTCCCAGGCACACCCCTGACACCCCAGGCACACCTCTGAAACCCCAGGTAAACCTCTGACACTCCCAGGTACTCCACTGACATTCCCTGGTACACCTCTGACACTCCCAGGTACACCCCCTGACACTCCTGTGTACACTCTGACACGCCATGTACACCTCTGACACTCCAGGCACACCCCTGACACTCCCCTGGTGCTCCACTGACATTCCCAGGCACACCGCTGACACTGCCAGGCACACCTCTGACACCCATGTACAACCTTAGACACTCGGCACACCCCTGACACTCCCCTGATACTCCACTGACACTCCCCAGGCACACCTCGACACTCAGGCACACCTCTGACACCTGCAGGCACACCTCTGACACCACCAGGCACACCCCAGACACCCCAGGTACACCCCAGACACCCAGGCACACCCCAGGCACCGGTACACATCCCACACCTGCAAGCACACCGACACCCCAGGCACACCCCAGACACACCCCAGGCACACCCCACCCACTGCACACCTCTCAGACTCCCAGGCAATCCCGTGACACTCCCTGGCACTTCTCTGACACTCCCCAGGTACACACAAACACCCCAGGCACACCTCAGACACCCGACAGGTACACCCCTGACACTCCCTGGTACACATCCGATATTCCTGCGTACCTCCGATATTCCCAGGCACACCTGATACCTCCCAGGCACACCATTGAGACTCCCAGGCACTTCCACTGACACTCCTGGCATACCTCTGACATTCCCAGGTAAACCTCCGATACTCTTAGGCACACCTCTGACAATCCCAGTGCACACCTCCTGACAATCCCAGGTATTCTCTGACACCCCTGCACCCTTGACACCCAGGCACACCCCAGACACCACCTGGTACACCTCTGACACTCCCAGGCACACCTCTGACACTCCCCAGGCACACCTCTGACACCCCAGGTACACCCCTTTCAACCCTGGTTCTCCCTGACACCCCAGGCACACCCCCAGACACCCCAGGCACACCTCAGACACCCCCAGGCACACCCCTGACACTCCCCAGGCACACCCCAGACACCCCAGGCACACCTCACACCTCCTGGCACACCTCCCCACACCTGCAGGTAATCCTGTGACACCCCCTGCACTTCTCTGACACACCCCAGGCACACCCCCAAACACCCCAGGCACACCCCAGACACCCATGCACACCACACCTCAGGCACACCCCCTGACATCCCGCTCCACTGACTCTCCCCAGGCACACCGCTGACACTGCCAGGCACACCTCTGACACCCATGCACACCTCCGACACCCAGGCACAACCCCTGACACCTCCCTGGTACTCCACTGACACCCCATGCACACCCCACACCCCAGGCACACCCCTGACACCTGCAGGCACACCTCTGACACCCACCAGGCACACCCCAGACACCCCAGGCACACCCCAGACACCCCAGGCACACCCCAGTCACCCCCAGGCACACATCTCACACTCGCAAGCACACCTCCGACACCCCCAGGCACACCTCCTGACACCCCCAGGCACACCCTGACACCCCCAGGCACACCTCTGACACCCAGGCACACCTCTGAAACTCCCAGGCACACCTCTGACACTCCCAGGCACTCCACTGACATTCCCCGGCACACCCTCTGACACTCAGGCACACCTCTGACACTCCCCAGTACACCTCTGACACTCATGCACACCTGACACTCCCAGGTACACCCCTGACACCCCTGGTGCTCCACTGACATTCCCAGGCACACCTCTGACACTCCCCAGGCACACCACACTCCCAGGCACACCGCTGACACTGCCAGGCACACCCCAGACACTGCCAGGCACACTCAGACACCGCCAGGCACACCCCAGACACCCTAGGCACACCGCAGACACCCAAGGTGCACCCCCACACTCCCACTGCACCTCTGACACCCCACACCTCTGACACCCCAGGCACACCTCCTGACACTCCCCAGCACAACTCCTGACACCAGGCACATCTCAACACCCCAGCACACCCCAGACATCCCCAGGCACACCCCCACACTCCCCAGGCACACCCTCTCACACCCCCAGGCACTCCTGCACACCCCTGTACCTCTCTCTGACACCCCAGGCACACCCCTGACACTCCCCAGGCACACCTCTGACACTCCCAAGCACTCCACTGACATTCCCTGGCACACCTGACACCCCAGGCACACGTCCAACACTCCCACATACACCCTGACACCCCAGGCACACCTCTGACACCAAGCACTCCACTGACATTCCCTGGCACACCTCTGACACCTCCCAGGTACACGTCCGACACTCCCAGATACACCCTGACACTCCAAGGCATCTCTGAGTCCCAGGTACACCTCTGACACTGCCAGGCACACCTCTGACATTCCCAGGTACTCCTGTGACACTCCCAGGTACACCTCCGACACTCCAGGCACACCTCTGACACTCCCAGGCACACCTGATATTCCCAGGCACCTCCGATACTCACAGGTACACCTTTGAGACTCCCAGGCACCCACGACACTTGGTACACCTCTGACATTCACAGTTACACCTCTGACACTCCCAGTTACACCCCTGACACTCCCTGGTACACCTCTGACACTCCCAGGCACACCTCTGATACTCCCCAGGTACACCTCTGACAATCCCAGGTACACCTCCGATATCCCAGGTACACCTCTGATACTCCAGGCACACCTCCGATACTCCCAGGCACACCACACTCCAGAGATACACTTCTGATACCCCAGGTACACCTCTGACACTCCCAGATACACCTCCGATACTCCTAGGTACACCTCCGATACTCCCCAGTTCACCTCTGAGACCCCAGTTACACCTCTGACACTCCCTGGTACACATCCGATATTCCCAGGTACACCTGATATTCCCAGGCACACCTCCGATAATTCCCAGGCACACCATTGAGACTCCCAGGTACTTCACTGACACCCCTGGCATACCTGACATTCCCCAGGTACTCTGACACTCCCAGGCACACCTCTGATACTCCCAGGCACACCTCTGACACACCCAGGTCCACCTCCGACACCCCAGGCACACCTGACACCAGGTAAACCTCCGAAATTCCCAGGTACACCTCTGACAATCCCAGGTACACCTCTGACACTCCTAGGCATTCCTCTGACACCCCTGGTACACATCTGACACTGGCACCCCAGACACTCCCCTGGTACACCCCACACCCAGGCACACCTCTTCACCCCTGGTTCTCCCCGACACCCCAGGCACACCCAGACACCCCAGGCACACACCTCAGACACCCCAGGCACACCCACACCCCAGGCACACCCCAGACAATCCCAGGCACACCCCTGCACACCCTGCACCCAGGTAATCCTGCAGACACTCCCCTGGCACTCTCCACACCTGCACACCCAGGCACACCCCAGACACCATGCACACCTCCGACACTCCCAGGCACACCCCTGACCTCTGCCCCACTGTCTTCCCAGCACCCTGATACTGCGTGGCACACCTCTGACACCCATGCACACCTCCGACACCCCAGGCACACCCCTGACACCCCTGGCACCACTGACACCCAGGCACACCCCTGACACCCCAGGCACCCTGACACTGCAGGCACACCTCTGACACCTCACCAGGCACACCTCAGACACTCCCAGGCACACCCCAGACACCCCAGGCACACCCCAGACACTTCAGGCACACATCTCACACCTGCAAGCACACCCCACACCCCAGGCACACCTCTGACACTCCCAGGCACACCTCTGAAACTCCCAGGCACACCCTGACACCCCAGGCACACCACTGACATTCCCCTGGCACACCTCTGACACCCCAGGTACACCTCTGACACCCAGGCACACCTCTGACACCATGCACACCTCCGACACTCCCAGGCACACCCCTGACACCCCTGGTGCTCCACTGACATTCCCAGGCACACCACACACCAGGCACACCTCTTACACTCATGCCACCCCAGACACTCCCAGGCACACCCTGACACCCCTGGCACTCCACTGACACTCCCCAGGCACACCCCTGACACCCCAGGCACACCCTGACACCTCGCAGGCACACCTCCCTGACCCTCACCAGGACACACCCCAGACACCCCAGGCACACCCCAGACACCCCAGGCACACCCCAGGCACCCCAGGCACACATCTCACACCTCCAGGCACACCCCACACCCCAGGCACACCCCAGACACCCCAGGCACACCCTCACACCTGCTGCACACCTCTCACACTCCCAGGTAATCCTGTGACACCCCTCACTCTGACACTCCCAGGCACACATTAAACACCCCCAGGCACACCTCAGACACTGACAGGTACACCTCTGACACTCCCCTGGCACACATCTGATATTCCCAGGCACCTCCGATATTCCCAGGCACACCTCCGATACCCCAGGCACACCATTGAGACTCCCAGGCACTTCACTGACACTCCCCTGGCATACCTCTGACATTCCCAGGCAAACCTCTGATACCCTAGGCACACCTCTGACAATCCCAGGTACACCTCTGACACTCCCAGGCATTCCTCTGACACCCCTGGCACACCACCCCTGACACCCCAGGCACACCCTCAGACACTCCCTGGCACACCTCTGACACTCCCAGGCACACCCCTCTGACACTCCCCAGGTACACCCCTGACACTCCCAGGCACACCTCTGAAACTCCCAGGTACACCTCTGACACTCCCAGGTACTCCACTGACATTCCCTGGCACACCTCTGACACTCCCAGGCACACGTCCAACACTCCCCAGATACACCTCTGACACCTCCCAGGTACATCTCACACTCCCAGGCACACCTCTGACACTCCCCAGGCACACCTCTGACTCCCAGGCACACCTCTGATACTCCAGGTACACCTCTGACACTCCCAGGTACACTCCTGACACTCCCAGGCACTCCTCTGTCACCCCCTGATTACCTCTAACACTCCCCCAGGCACACCGCTGACACTCCCAGGCCACCACTGACACTGCCAGGCACACCCCAGACACTGCCGGGCACACACTCAGACACACCCCAGGCACACCCCAGACACCCCAGGCACACCGCAGACACCCAAGGCGCACCTCTGACACCCCAAGCACACCTGACACCAGGCACACCTGACACCCCAGGTGCACACCTCCCTGACACCCCAGGCACACCCTGACCCCAGGCACACCCCAGACACCCCAGGCACACCTCAGACACGCCCCCCAAACCCCAGGCACACCTCCCCACACCCCAGGCACTCCCTTGACACCCCCCTGGTACCCTCTGACACCCCAGGCACACCCCAGACACTCCCCAGGCACACCCCCAACACCCCAAGCACTCCACCGACATTCCCTGGCACACCTCTGACACCCCAGGCACACGCCCACACCCCACACACACCTCTGACACCCCAGGCACACCTCCTGACACTCCCCAAGTACTCCACTGACATCCCTGGTACACCTCTGACACTCCCAGGCACACGTCCGACACCCCAGATACACCTCCCTGACACCTAGTGCACATCTCTGAAAGTCCCTGGCACACCTCTGACACTGCCAGCACACCTCGACATCCCAGGTACCCCTGTGACCTCCTGCACACCTCCGACACTTGACACCTCTGACACTCCCAGGCACACATCCGATATTCCCAGGCACACCTCCGATACCACAGGTACACCTTGAGACTCCCAGGCACTCCACTGACACTCCTGGCACACCTCTGACATTCTCCAGTCACACCTCTGACACTCCTGAGTCACACCCCTGATACCCCTGGCACACCTCTGACACCCCAGGCACACCTCTGATACACCCCAGGCACACCTCTGACACTCCCCAGGCACCTGATACTCCCAGGCACACCTCCGACACTCCCCAGGCACACCTCCGATACTCCCGGTGCACACCTCTGACACCCAGGCACACCTCTGACACCCCCACACCCCCAGATACACCTCCTGATACCCCAGGCACACCTGATACCCCAGTTCACCTCTGAGACTCCTGTAACACCATGACACTCCTGGCACACATCCGATATTCCCAGGTACACCTCCGATATTCCCAGGCAAACCTCCTAACACCCTGTAAGGCCCATTGAGACTTCCAGGTACTTCACTGACACTCCCTGGCATACCTGACATTCCCAGGCACTCTGACACCCCAGGCACACCCTGATAATTCCCAGGCACACCTCTGACACACCCAGGTCCACCTCCCGACACTCCCAGGCACACCTGACACTCCCAGGTAAACCTCCTGATACCCCAGGCACACCTCTGACATCTCAGGTACACCTCTGACACCCCAGGCATTCCTCTGACACCCCTGCACACCCTGACACTGCACACCTCAGACACTCCTGGCACACTCTGACACCAGGCACACTCTTTCAATTCTGTTTCTCCCCTGACACCCCAGGCACACCTCCAGACACCCCAGGCACACCCCAGACACCCCCAGGCACACCCTGACACCCCAGGCACCCCACACCCCTAGGCACACCCCACACCCGGGCACACCTCCCACACTCCCCAGGTCCTAGACACGCCCTGGCACTTCTCTGACAATCCCAGGGACACCTCCACTCCCAGGCACACCTCTGACACTCTGCACACCGCTGACACTGCCAGGCACACCTCTGACACTCCTGCACACCCCAGACACCTAGGCACACCCAGACACCTCCAGGCACACCAGACACTGACAGGCACACCTCTGACACTCCCAAGTACTCCACTGACATTCCCTGGCACACCTCTGACACCAGGCACACGTCCAACACTTCCACATACACCTTGACACCCCCAGGCACACCTCTGACACCCCCAGGCACCCACTGACATTCCCTGGCACACCCTCTGACATTCCCAGGCACATCTGACACCCAGATACACCCCTGACACCCACATCCCAGACACAGGCACACCTCTGACATTCCCCAGGCACCCTCTGACACTCCAGGTTCTCGACACTCCAGGCACACCTCTGACACCCCAGGCACACCTCTGACATTCCCAGGTACACCTCTGACACCCCCAGGCACACTCTTGACACTCCCAGGCACCCACTGACACCCTGGCACACCCCACATTCCCACTCACACCTCTGACACCTCCCCAGTTACACCCCTGACACTCCCTGGCACATCTCTGACACCCACCAGGCACACCTCTGATACCCCCAGGCACACCTCTGACACTCCTGTGCACACCTGATACTCCCAGGCACACCTCCGACACCTGAGCCACACCTCTGCACACTCCCTAGGTATTCCTCTGACACCCCCTGGCACACCCCTGACACTCCCAGGCACACCCCAGACACCCTGGCACCCCTGACACCCCAGGCACACCTCTTCACTGCTCTCCTGACACTTGCACACCTCCTCTGACACCCCAGGTCCACCTCCCGACACACCCCAGGCACACCCCAGATACCCCAGGCACACCCTCTGACACCCCAGGTTTCACCGACACCCCCTGGCATACCTGACATCCCCACACACCTCTGCCACCCCAGGTACACCTCTGATACTCCAGGTACACTCTGACACTCCCCAGGTACACGTCCGACACTCCAGATACACCTCTGACACTCCCAGGCATTCCTCTGACACCCCTGGCACTTCTCTGACACTCCCAGGCACACCTGACACTGCCAGACACACCTCTGACACCCCAGGCACATCCTGACACTCAGGCACACCTCTGACACTCTGCACACCTCTGACACCCAGGCACACCCCTGACACTGGCACAACTCTGACACCCTGTACACCTTTGACACCCCTGGCACACCTCTAACACCCCAGGTGCACTCTGACACTCCCAGGCACACTGCTGACACTCCAAGGCACACCTCAGACACTCCCAGGCACACCCCAGACACCCCAGGCACACTTGCACACCCCAGGCACACCCTTGACACCCAAGGTGCCACGACACTCCCCAAGTGCACCTCTGACACTCCAGGCACACCTGACACCCCCAGGCACACCCCAGACACTGACAGGCACACCTCTGACACCTCAGGCACACCGCTGACACTGCCAGGCACACCTCTGACACTCCATGTACACCTCCGACACTCCCCAGGCACACCTCTGACACCCCTGGCACCCACTGACATTCCCAGGCACACCCCTGACACTCCCAGGCACACCTCTGACACCCCAGGCACACCCTCTGACACTCCCCAGGTGCCACTCCCTGACAAACCCTGGCACTCCACTGACACCCCAGGCACACCCTGACACTCCCCAGGCACACCTCTGACACTCCCAGGCACACCCCTGACACTCACCAGGCACACCCCAGACACCCCAGGCACACCCCAGACACTCCCCAGGCACACCCCAGACACCCCAGGCACACATCTCACACCTGCAAGCACACCGACACTCCCAGGCACACCTCTGACACTCCCAGGTACACCTCTGACACCCCAGGCACACCTCTGACACTCCCAGGCACACTCCCTGACACCCCAGGTACACCTCTGACACTCCCCAGGTACTCCACTGACATTCCCTGGCACACCTCTGACACCCCAGGCACACGTCCAACACCCCCAGACACCTCTGACACTCCCAGCACCCTGACCTCCCCAGGCACACCTCTGACACCCCAGGCACACCTCTGACACTCCCAGGCACACCTCTGACACTCTAGGCACACCTCTGACACTCCCAGGCACACCTCTGACACCCCAGGCACCCTCTGACACTCCCCCACACACCCCAACACCCCAGGCACACCCTGACACTCTGGTGCACACACCACACACCCAGGCACACCTCAGACACTCCCAGGTACACATCGGACACTCCCAGGCACACCTCGACACCCTAGGCACACTCCGCAGACACTCAAGGTGCACTCCCGATGACACCCCAAGTGCACCCCTGACACTCCCCAGGCACACCATGACACCCCAGGCACACCCCAGACACCCCAGGCACACCCCAGACACCCCAGGCACACCCTCACACTCCCCAGGCACACCTCTCACACCCCAGGCACCCTCTGACACTCCCAGGTACTCTCTGACACCCCAGGCACACCAGACACTCCCCAGGCACACCCCAGACACTCCCCAGGCACACCCCTGACACCTCCCAGGCACACCTCTGACACTCCCAGGCACACCGCTGACACTGCCAGGAACACCTCTGACACTCCATGCACACCTGACACCCCAGGCACACTCTGACACCCCAGGTTCCACTGACACTCCCTGGCACACCCCTGACACCCCAGGCACACACCTCACACCCCAGGCACCCCCAGACACCCCAGGCACACCCCAGACACCCCAGGCACACCGACACCCCAGGCACACTTCTGACACCCCAGGCACACCTCCGACACTCCCCAGGCACACTCTGACACCCAGGCACACCTCTGACACTCCCCTGCACTGCTGGCACTCCCCAGGCACACCGCTGACACCCAGGCACACCCCAGACACCCCAGGCACACATCAGACACTCCCAGGTACACCAGACACCCTAGGCACACCGCACACCTCCAGCACCTCCCCACACCCACTGCACCTCCTGACACTCTGGTGCACACCTCTGACACCAGGCACACCTCCCTGACACTTGCACACCCCACCCAGGCACACCTCTGACACTCCCAGGCACCCCAGACACTCCCTGCACTTCTCTGACACCCCAGGCACACCTCTGACACTCCCAGGCACACCTCACACTCCCCAAGCACTCCACTGACATTCCCTGGTACACCCTGACACTCCCAGACACACCCTGACACTCCAATGTACATCTCTGAAAGTCCCAGGTACACCTCTGACACTGCCAGGCACACCTCTGACATTACCAGGCACTTCCCTGACACCCCAGGCACACCTCCACACTCCCAGTACCCTCTGACACCCAGTTACACCTCCGATATTCCCATACACCTCCGATACTCACAGGCACACTTTGAGACCCCAGGTACTCCACTGACACTCCTGGTACACCTCTGACATTCACAGTTACACCTCTGACACTCCAGGTTACACCCTGACACTCCCTGCACACCTCTGACACCCCAGGTACACCTTTGATACTCCCAGGCACACCTCACAATCCCAGGTACACCTCCGATACTCCCAGGTACACCCTGGATACCCCAGGCACACCTCCGATTCCCAGTTCACCTCTGAGACTCCCAGTTACACCTCTGACACTCCCTCATACACATCCGATATTCCCCAGGCACTCCTGATATTCCCCAGGCACACCTACGATACTCCAGGTACACCATTGAGACCCCAGGCACTTCACTGACACTCCCTGGCATACCTCTGACATTCCGGTACCTGACCTCCCAGGCACACCTCTGATACCCCGGCACACCTCTGACACACCCAGGTCCACCTCCCACACCAACCTGACACTCCCAGGTAAACCTCCGATACCCTAGGCACACCTCTGACAATCCCAGGCACACCTCTGACACTCCACAGCATCCTGACACCCCTGGCACACCTCACACTCCCCAGGCACACCAGACACCCTGGCACACCCCTGACACTCCCAGGTACACCTCTTTCAATCCTGGTTCTCCCCCTGACACCCCAGGCACACCCCAGACACTCCCCAGGCACACCTCTGACACTCCACACACCTCAGACACTCCTAGGCACACCCCACACCTCCGGCACACCCTCACACCCCAGGCAACCTGTGACACCCCTGGCACTTCTCTGACACTCCCCAGGCACACCCCAAACACTCCCCAGGCACACCCCAGACACTCCATGCACACCTCCGACACTCTCAGGCACACCCCTGACATACTGCCCACCTGACTTTCCCAGGCACACCGCTGACACTGCCAGGTACACCTCTGACACTCCATGTACACCTCCGACACTCCCCAGGCCCCTGACACTCTTGCACTCCACCGACACTCCCAGGTACACCCCTGACACTCCCAGGCACACCTCTGACACTGCAGGCACACCTCTGACACCACCAGGACCCCCAGACACTGGCACACCCCAGACACTCCAGGTACACCCCACACCCAGGCACACATCCCCACACTGCAAGCACACTCCGACACCCCAGGCACCCCTGACACCCAGGCACACTCTGACACACCCCAGGCACACCTCTGACACCCCAGGCACACCTCTGAAACCCCCAGGCACACCTCTGTCACTCTCAGGTACTCCACTGACATTCCCCACACCCTCTGACACTCCCAGGTACACCTCTGACACTCCCAGGCACACCTCTGACATTCCAGGCACACCTCCGACACCCCAGGCACACCCCTGACACTCCCTGGTGCTCCACTGACATTCCCAGGCACACCGCTGATACTGCCAGGTACACCTCTGACACTCCATGCACACCTGACTCCCAGGCACACCCCTGACACCCCTGGTACTCCATTGACACTCCCAGGCACACCCCTGACACTCCCCAGGCACACCTCTGACACTGCAGGCACACCTCTGACACCACCAGGCACACCCCTTGACACTCCCCAGGCACACCCCAGACACCCCAGGCACACCCCAGACACCCCAGGCACACATCCACACCTCGCAAGCACACCCGACACCAGCACACCCCAGACACCCCAGGCACACCCCTCACACCTGCACACCCCCACACCCCAGGCAATCCCTGACACCCCTGGCACTCTGACACCCCAGGCACACATTAAACACCCCTAACTCCCCAGACACCGACAGGCACACCTCTGACACACCCTGGCACACATCCGATATTCCCAGGCACCTCGATACCCCAGGCACACCATTGAGACTCCCACTTCACTGACACCCCACAATTCCTCACACCCCAGGTAAACCTCCTGATACTCCCTAGGCACACCTCTGACAATCCCAGGTACACCTCTGACACCCTAGGTATTCCTCTGACACCCCTGGTACACCTCTGACACTCCCAGGCACACCCCAGACACTCCCTGGCACACCTCTGACCTCCCAGGCACACCTCTGACACCCCAGGCACACCTCTGACACCCCAGGCACACCTCTGAAACCCCAGGTACACTCTGACACTCCCAGGCACCTACTGACATTCCCTGGCACACATCTGACACTCCAGGTACACGTCCACACACCCCAGACACACACCCTCTGACACCCAGGCACATCTCTGACACTCCCCAGGCACACCTCTGACACTAGGTGCACACCTCTGACACCCCAGGCACACCCCTGACACTCCTAGGTACTCCTCTGTCTCCCCTGATTCACCCCAACACTCCCAGGTACACCGCCTGACACTCCCAGGTACACCACTGACACTGCCAGGCACACCTCAGACACTGCCAGGCACACATCAGACACCGCCAGGCACACTTCAGACACCCCAGGTACACCTCAGACATTCCAGGTGCACATCTCTGACTTCCCAAGTGCACCTCCTGACACCCCAGGCACACCTCTGACACCCTGCACCCTGACACCCCAGGCACACCTCTGACACCCCAGGCACACCCCCAGACATTCCCAGGCACATCTCTGACACTCCCCAAGTGCACCTCTGAAACCCCAGGCACACCTGACACTCCCTGGCACACCTCCGACACCCCAGGCACACCCCTCTGACACCCCAGGCACACCTCTGACACACACCAGGTACACCTCAGACACCCCAGGTAAACCCCAGACACCCCAGGTACACCCCAGACACTCCCCAGGTACACATCTCACACCTGCAAGCACACCTCCGACACCCCAGGCACACCTCTGACACTCCCAGGCACACCTCTGACACCCCAGGCACACCTCTGACACCCCAGGTACACCTCTGAAACCCCAGGCACACCTCTGACACTTGCACTCCACTGACACCCCTGCACCTCTGACACTAGGTACTCTCTGTCACTCCCTGATACACTCCTGCACGCCCCAGGCACGCCGCTGACACCCCAGGCACACCGCTGACACCACACCCCAGACACTGCCAGGCACACATCAGACACTGCCAGGTACACCTCAGACACCCTAGGCACACCCGCAGACACCCAAGGCACCTCTGACACCCCAAGCACCTCTGACACCCCAGGCACACCTCTGACCCCAGGCACACCTGACACCCCAGGCACACCTCTGACACCCCAGGCACACCTCAGACATTCCCAGGCACACCCTCAGACACGCCTAGGCACACCTCCCACCCCAGGCACACCTCACACCCCAGGCACTCCTGTGACACCCTGGCACTCTGACACCCCAGGTACACCTCCAGACACTCCCAGGCACACCTCTAACACTTAGGCACTCCACTGACATCCCTGGTACTCCTCTGACACTCCCAGGCACACGTCCAACACTCCCACACACCTGACACTCCCAGGCACACCTCTGACACTCCCCATGCACTCCACTGACATCCCTGGCACACCTCTGACACCCCAGGCACACGCCCGACACCCCAGACACACATCTCACACCAAACACCTCCGACACCCCTGACACTCTGCACACCTCTGACACCCCAGGCACACCTCTGACACCCAGGCACACCCCAGACACTCCCAGGCACACCTCTGACACTCCCCAAGCACCCACTGACATTCCATGGTACACCTCTACACCCCCAGGCACACGTCCAACACTCCCACACACCTCTGACACTCCCAGGTACACCTCTGACACTCCCAAGTACTCCACTGACATTCTGGCACACCTCTGACACCCCAGGTACACGTCCGACACTCCCAGATACACCCTCTGACACCTGCTACATCTCTGAAAGTCCCAGGTACACCTCTGACACTGCCAGGCACACTGACATTCCAGGTACTCCTGTGACCTTCCCAGGTACACCTCCGACACCCCAGGTACACCTCTGACACTCCCAGGTACACCTCCGATATTCCCAGGCACACCTCCTGACTATAGTACATCTTTGAGACTCCAGGTACTCCACTGACACTTCTGGCACACCTCTGACATTCCCAGTTACACCTCTGACACTCCCAGTTACACCCTGACACTCCCTGGCACACCCTGACACTCCCAGGTCACACCTCAGATACACCCAGGTACACTCTGACACTCCCAGGTACACCTGATACTCCCAGGCACACCTCCGATACTCCAGGTACACCTGATACTCCCAGGTACACCTCTGACACCCCAGGCACACCTCTGATACTCCCAGGCACACCTCTGACACTCCTAGGTACCCCTTGTCACTCCCTGATACACCTCTAACGCCCCAGGTGCACCGCTGACACTCCCAGGCACACCGCTGACACTGCAAGTTACACATCAGACACTGCCAGGTACACCCAGGCACTGCCAGGTACACTTCAGACACTCCCCAGGCACACCTCAGACACCCAAGGTGCACCACTGACACCCCAAGTGCACCTCTGACACCCTAGGTACACCTCTGACACTGCCAGGTACACCCTCAGACAATCCCAGGCACACCGCTGACACCCATGCACACCTCCGACACTCCCTAGGTACAACCTGACACTCCCAGGTAAACCTCCGATAATTCCCTAGGTACACCTCTGACAATCCCAGGTACACCTCTGACACCCTAAGTATTCCTCTGACTCCCTGGTACACCTTGACACCCCAGGCACACCTCAGACACCCTGGTACACCCTCTGACACTTGCACACCCTTTCACTCCTGGTTCTCTGACCCAGTACCTCTGACACCCAGGCACACCTCAGACACTCCCTGGTACACCTCTGACACCCCAGGCACACCTTTCACCCTGGTTCTCCCCTGACAATCCCAGGCACACTGACACTTCTGCACACCCTCTGACATTCCCACACACCTCTGACACCTCAGTGCCACACCCCTGACACCCTGGCACACTTCTGACACTCACCAGGTACACCCCTGATTCTCCCAGGTACACCTCTGACACCCAGGCACACCTCCCGACACTCCCCAGGCACACCTCAGACACCCCTGCACCTCTGACACTCCCAGGCACACCTTTCACTCCCTGTTCTCCCCTGACACTCCCAGGCACCTCTGACACTCCCAGGTCCGCCTCCGACACCCCAGGTAAACCTCCGATACCTGAGCCATACCTCTGACACTTAGGCATCTCTGACACCCCTGGCACACCTCTGACACTCCCCAGCACACCCCAGACACTCCCTGGCACACCTGACACCCCAGGCACACCTTTCACTCCCCTGTCTGGCCCCTGACACCCCAGGTACACCTCTGACACCCCAGGTCCGCCTGACACCCAGGTAAACCCCAGAAACCCTAGGTACACCTCTGACACCCCAGGCACTTCACTGACACCCCTGGTATACCTCTGACACCCCAGGCACACCTCTGCCACTCCGGCACACCTCTGATAATTCCCAGGCACACCTCTGACACCCACGTCCGACACCCCACATACACCTCTGACACCTAGGTATTCTCTCTGACACCCTGGTACTTCTCTGACACCCAGGCACACTCCTGAGACCAGATACACCTCTGACACTCCCAGGTTCATCTCTGACACCCCAGGCACACCTCTGACACCCAGGCACACCCTCTGACACTAGGCACACCTCTGACACTCCCAGTACACCTCTGACACTCCCTAGGTACTCCTTTGTCACCCCTGATACACCTCTAACGCTCCCAGTGCACCGCTGACACCGACACACCCTGACACTGCAAGTTACACATCAGACACTGCAGGCACACCCCAGGCACCGCCAGGCACACTCAGCACCCCAGGCACCCCAGACACCCAAGGCAACACACCTGCAAGTACACCTCTGACATCTAGGCACCCCTCTGACACTGCCAGGTACACCTCAGACACCCCAGGCACACCGCCGACACTCCCCAGGCACACCTCACACTCCCAGCTCACCCCACACTCCCAAGCACACCACTGTCACCCCAGGCACACCCTGGCACCCCAGGCACACCTCTGACACCCCAGGTACACCTTGACACTCCCAGGTGCACCTCTGACACTCCCAGGTAATCCTGTAACACTCCTGGTACTTCTGACACTTCCAGGCACACCTCCAACACTCCAGGTACACCCCAGACACTGACAGGTACACCTCTGGCACCCCAGGCACACCTTGAACTCTGAACACCTCCATGAATCCCAGGTAACTCTGACACCCCAGGTCCGCCTCCGACACTCCCAGGCACAACCCGACACTCCCAGGTAAACCTCCTGATACTCCTAGGTGCACCTCTGACAATCCAGTTACACCTCTGAACTCCTAGGTATTCCCTTGACACCCCCTGTGCACCCCTCTGACACTCCCAGGCACACCTCAGACACTCCTGGCACACCCCTGAGAATCCCAGGCACACCTCAGACACTCCCAGGCAGACACCACCACACTCCAAGGTACCTCCACTCCCAGGCAACCCTGACACTCCCTGCACTTCTCTGACACTCACCAGGCACACCTCAGACACCTACAGTACCAACCCCAGGCACCCCACCAACCCCAGACACCCCAGGCACACATCCTCACACTGCACACCTGACACCAGTCAACTCTGACACCTTGAGCCACCTCTGAAACCCAGGCACCTCTGACACTTGTGCACCAGCAACATGCAAATCAAATGA
>NW_024718147.1:0-40000 GCF_018991925.1 Homarus americanus
TAGTGTGTAAGTGTGATCTAGTGTATGATTGTATGTGGATCTAGTGCATGGGTGTGGGATCCAGGTGTATGGAGAATGAGTGTGGGTGGAATCTAGTGTGATTGTGGGCGTGGATCTAGAGTATGAGGTGGTGAATCTAGTGTATGTGTGTGTGATGTGGATCTAGGTGTGATTGGGGCGTGGATCTAGAGTATGAGGTGGGCGTGAACTAGAATGGGTGTGTGGCGTGGTTCTAGTGACATGGGTGTGGGCGTGGATTTAGTGTATGGGTGTGGGCGTGGATCTAGTGTGTTGATTGTGGCGGATCTAGTGCATGGGTGGGCGTGATTTAGTACATGGGTGTGGGTGTGGGTTCTATTGTATGAAGGTGGGCGTGGATCTAGTGTGTGTGGGGCGTGGGATCTAGTGTACAGTATGAGGTGGGGAGGATCTAGTGGCGATTGTGGCGTGGATCTTGAGTACGAGTGTGGGCGTGGATCTAGTGTACAGTATGAGTGTGGGGAGTGGATCTAATGTAAGGGTGGGCGGATCAAGCATGTGTGTGTGGGGTGTAGATCGAGACATGGGTGTAGAACTGGTGTGTATTTGGAGGGTAACATAGGGGGCTATGTTGCAGGTGGGCGAATCTAGCCTGCATGTGGGCGGGTGTAAAGTGGTGTGTGTGTGTGTGTGTGTGGGCGTACATGAGTCAGAGAGGCCTCACCAACCAACCAGCCAGTGAAGATGAGGCACCCATCAGTAACCCGTGTTCACTACCACCACCATCACTACCTCCCCCCTGCACTCCACACTCTCCACCATCACCATCACTAGTCACCATTACACCCACCACCACTCATCATCACTAGTCACTATTACAACCACCACCATCACGGACAATCACTATCACTAGCCACCACCATCACGGACAATCCATCATCACTAACCACCACCATCGCAGCAGGGTCTTTCACCATAACAGAGGGCTGGGCCAGTTCTCTCTCTCACCTCTCACCACACAATACAAAACCACTTGAAGTTCTCTCCATCCATCCTATCATGAGGGACCCTTTGATCCAATCTCTGTCAAGAGCTCGATGAGTCCTCAGGGTGTGTGTGTGTGTGTCGCCCTCCACCGTCTTCTGCTGGGGCCCGATCCTGGGGATGGTCCTAGGGTGTCTTAGTCCTGGGGTCCTGAGGAAGGTCCCACCTGTGGGGTCTTGGTTCTGAGGGGTCTTGGGGCCTGGGGGGCGGGAGGGGGGGTCTATTGGGAAGATCACCTGAAAAAAAAGTTCACAAACGCACCGGGATATTTTTTTTTTTGTTACCCACCGTCGGGTTGGTCGGTTCGAGGGTTCCACCAGGGTATGGGCACAAGGCGGTTCTTTTTGCCCCGAGCGAGACTTTAAAAGCGAGCAGCACATTAGCACCAAAGTGTTAATACAGCGCACCAGCAGCACAGCGGCACGGGCGTGTAGTCTTTAGGTGGGCCGACCTGCCACGCCTTAGCTGGCCTCCCTCCTTGGTGCGCTGTTCACTCTCAACTACCACTTCCGCTTGTTAGCCGCAAGGAGGGGGGGGCGTTTTCCGCCACCTGACGGATGCCCCGAAATGAGGTCCAGGGGGCGTTAAACCTCCCGGAGGAACGCGAGGAAGGCGGCGAGGTCCGTCGCGACGGTGTCACCTGCACGTCTGCGGCTATATCGTGATCGTCACCTTTTAATCTTTAGCGCCCGTACACACACGCCATCTGCCGCCACCTACGTCAACTACTCCTGTTGGTCTACAAAACTGGTCGTCGTCATTGAAGTAGGTCGTTGGCATTCTTGCAATATCAACGACTGCGGGCGAGTGGAGACCGTGATGAGGCCAAGGGTGTCTCCCAGGGGCTCCGCAATACCAGGCAACCATATATAGAGAGAGGCCTCCCTACACGCCCCCTCACCCTCCGAATACATCAAAATACAAATATCAAAACAGCCTGGGAAAGTTAATAATCGGTAGACGTAGCAATGTGGGCAATACTGCTAAGTGGCAATAATGCAACTTGAGAGAGACTGGAGGCCGAGCTGCACACACACACACACACACACACACACATATACATGCCACACACACACACACACATCACCAATGTGAATGAATAACGATGAGTAATCTGGCTGGTATTCACTCATGTAATGACTGAGAGAGGACATATGGGGTGAGTGTCTGGTGGGTGGGGGGGAGGGAGGAGGAGGCGGGTGACGGGATAACGCAGTCAGCCCAATGAATGGTCACTACTACACCACAGTACACCACACGACCCCATATCAAACACACTACACTACACCACAAAAACAGAACGTTACACAACACTACTAATGTACACTACATTAACACCACAGCATAATTACTATTCGACACCACACTACACTACACCACACTCACACTAAACCATACCACAGAACATTACACTACATTATACTGCAGGTACTACACCCAGTCAAAAGTATGTATATGTACGTAAGGTATGTAAATTTGGGTATTGCACACATAAAAAAGGGTAAATTAGCACAATAATAGAATAACAAATAATAAAATATAGTTACGTATTAATTGTGTTACTACTAATACTACTACTACTACTACTATTACTACCATTACTACTACTACTACTACTACCACATTACTACTATTACTACTATTACTACAATTTTAAATCATCGTCACTGCAACTATTACAAGTATTTTCCATACATCTTCCTCTCCTCCTTTACTCCCTTCCTTCCCTTTTCACTACTACTACTACTACTACTACTACTACTACTACTACTACTACTACTACTACTACTACTACTACTTACTACTACTACTACTACTACCACTACTACCATTCATTCAGTGCCACAAACGATTATCATCAAATTCCTCTCTCTCTCTCTCTCTCTCTCTCTCACACACACACACACACACACACACACACACACACACACACACACACACACACACACACACACACACACACACACACACACACACACACACACACACACACACACACACACACACACACACACACACACACACACATACACACACACACACACACACACACACACACACACACACACACACACACACACACACACACACTACTGCTGGTTGGTGGCGGTGGGTGCTGGGGCATGACATATCACACACAGGGGCCAAGAGAGTGCCACTGGAAGAAGGTGTAGTGGGGTGAAGGAGGAAGGCCTTGAAGACAGGCTGAGAGGTGGTCCTGGGGAGTTTGAGGAGATCTGACAGCAACAGGAGTCTAGGCGTGATGAGAATTAGAGAGGAGGGAGGAGGGGGGCAGGAAGTGAGAGGGAGGGAGGGAGGGGCGGAGGGGGAGGTGTGTGGGGGGGGGAGCTCACTGGGTGGGTGGGTGTGGTGGGTGGGTGGGTGGGTGGGTGGGTAGATAGGGGATAGTGGATGGGTGGGAAAAGGAAGAGGACAGATGACAGGAAGGGGAGATAGATGAATGGATGGATGGACAGATGATGAAAATGAAAGACGTAAATATGTGTGATGAGAGAGAGAGAGAGAGAGAGAGAGAGAGTGTGAGAGAGTGAGAAGACATGATATGATGAATGTGAGAGAGGAGACAGAAACTTATTACAAGAGAGAGAGAGAGTGAGAGAGGGGGGGGGGGGGGGGGGGGGGGGGGGGGGGGGGGGGGGGGGGGGGGGGGGGGGGGGGGGGGGGGGGGGGTGTGTGTGTGTGTGTGTGGTGAAATATAGTGGTTTGGATGATGTGTCTTGTAGTGGAGGGGAGGAGGGGGGAGAAGGTGGGGTGGAGGGAGGGAGGGCATGAAGTGTGAGGTAGGGGTGAGGGAGGAGGGGTTGAGGGTCATCCACTTACTCATTCCACCCACCTAGCCAGTGAGTAACATTTGCATACTCATCCATTTGCTCATCTTGCACTCTAGTGGCTCTACTGAAATAAATGAATGTGAATGACTCGGTGACTCTGGGAATGAATGATTCACTGTCACTCTATTGAATGAATGGGACTCTTGTTTAATGAATGAATGACTCACTGTGATTTTTTTAATGATGTGAATAGATTCTTTAGTCCTCAAAATGAATGAGATCGACTACTATGACTCATCTGATCTCAATGAGGCTCTGCACTAGGACCTTCCTTTATTTATAGAATTTTAAGGGTGCTTACGTCCAACAGTGCCACGTCCAACAGTGCCGTTCAACAGTGCCGTCCAACAGTGCCACGTCTAATAGTGCCACGATCAATGTGTGTGTGTGTGTGTGTGTGTGTGTGTGTGTGTGTGGTGTGTGTGTGTCAAATGCTAAGTGGCTCAACAATTATAGCGGTATCTCTCCACCATAAATTATTACAACACGGGTCGCTGATTTGTTCCTGGGGCAAACTACAGTTCTGTATGGATAATGACGATAAGAGTTGTAGGGGAAGGTGGTTGAGTACAATGTTAAAGGAAGAGGGTCGTATACATGTTTACCTTTATGAACTCACTGTAATACAACCTGTGTGTTATAATTGTTGGCAGGTGCATTTTCTGACTCATAAGTGCATTTCTGACTCACAGGTATTTTGACTCATAAGTGCATTTCTGACTCACAAGTGCATTACTGTGGGGTTGTTTTAAATAATGAGGGTGTTTAGTGTTTCTTTATGTATTAATTTTGGGTTTAGCCTATTTAATTTAATTTTTTAAATGAATCTGTGCTTAAAATCTGGTAGTTTCCATCGTAGTGTAATTATAAATTTACAGTATAGCTCAGCGATAATTAAAATATATTTTTTGGTTTTTTTTTGTTTTTTTTTTTGTTTTGGTTTTTTTTTTTTTTTTGATTCAGATTCACACTGTGCAGGTCGTGGGCAGGTGAGTGATAAGTTGGGACGGGGGGAGAACTGGTGTGAATTTTTGTAATCAGTGTTAGTTCGTCACTCCACCTGGCTTTGTATACCTGTGTGGGAAGTGTAGGGCGGGTGTTGGGGCCTTTTTCTTCCTTCTTATTCTTCTTTTTCTTCTTTCTTCTTCTTTCTTCTCCATGCTGGTTACCTTCCTCCATCCCCTCCATTTTCTCGGTTTCTCTACTACTACTATACATCACACACTTTATCATTACGCACACACACTACAGCAGCACGTCGGAAGTATGATGTTCGGTATATCGCACGTTTAAAACAAAAATCAATATATTGACTTTGTAACAGAGTATCATACCGTAAAATCCCTTAATATTCGTGAAACTTAGAGAAATGTTGTGAGAAAGTTTATGGATTCAGGACAACGTGAAAACCTGGGGCTTAATGCATTATTCGTAAAGTTTGAGGAAAATTTGGCTGAGGGTTTGGGTAATTTGACGGGTCAAGGAAATTCCTGCTTAAATCAATATCAATATTCTGTGTTTGAGAAAATTTGGTGGAAAATGGGTTTTATCGAACAGATATATTATATTCCATGAATAATGGCGACAAACCATGAAATTTGGTGAAAATGGAATAAAACTGACCGAACCAGCATCCGCTAATACTACGAAACTTAGAGGAAATGTTGCTGATATATTAATGAAAGAGTCAAAAATAATAATAATATTTAAGAAAAATGGATGGAGTAAATAAATTTGCGCTAATCAGGTCACGGAAATGTTGCCCCACCTTGGAAATTTCCTGTCGAGATTATGTTCAGAAATATATACTCTTAGAATTTTTCATATTATCGCCAACATCTATCTATAATCAGCTCAAATGTTAATTAAATCAGGGCTTTGTGAGATTGATTTGTTTCTAAAGTCAGGACAACCTCGCCAGATTTTCGTAAAGAGAGAGAGAGGGGGGGGGGGGGGGGGGGGGGGGGGGGGTGTTTGTGGGGTTTTGTGGTGTTTTCATGGATGATTTTGGTCGACAGCCAAGATGGTAAGTACTTGGTTGGGTTGGGTGTTTCGACAGGTTTTGGTTCCATCATGTCCACACCAGGAAGGAAAAGCAAGAAGAGCTGAGAAAAACCATACCGCTTAAAGCGCTTCCTGAGAAAAATAAACTCCGCCTGGTGACATCATTTATCACACCGATATTAACTTACCCAGCAGTACCTTCTTCATACTATGAGCACCACTCACAAATATTAAAATTGGAGTGGTCCAAAATGAAGCCCTGAGGTTCGTCACAGGTGAAAGATACCCTCACCAGAACCACAGCTGAAGATACATAGAGACCTGAGAATGAAACCCATCAACCAGCAGGCGTGCGCTGGCCAGCAGAATCTGGCAAAGAGGAACGATCAGAGCAGAACTCCTTCAAGGGCTCTAATTGAAAGCGACAATAACCTTACATGGTTCCCAAAAAGGCTGCAAATCTCAAAAGGTCCATTATCATATTGGTCTACAGGCCAGGCAATAGGACAACTCTAGACCAGTGTCAGTAGGGTGGTATGGTTGAAATAAGTCTCTTTAAAACTATATGGGATGGAGACTGCACCGACAGGTTAATCCTGACACATCCCTTAACACACTGTTAGCTTGGTTAACACATGGCAAGGCGGTCAGCCCGTGCCCTCTAACCTTCTTTTCTCCATAAAAGAGAAAAAAAACAAGAGGAGGCTCATAATGAGGACCTGTTGGGGACAGTGGATACAGCGCTTCTGCTATGCTTTTGGTAATATGGGAAGGCGCATGTCTTGACCACCTTTACTTCCGTAACTGCAAAGAAATCACAGTGGGTGGACTGGAGGTCCCCTGGGGATCGAACCCATTTTAAGGCAGGAGGACAGGAATATAATGGAAGGCGGTGATTGGTCTTGATGGCAGTGTGCGTCAGAATATTTTGTTTAAAGTCATGTTGGATTAAGTCCTCTTAGGCCGGGGATGACGTCATCGTCTTGGCTCACGTCTAAGATGGTGTAAACTGCGTAATGTGGGCCAGAGTCACTGACGTCACCAGCTGGGTGCAGAGTGCCACTTGTATGACGTTGAGCTGGGGTCTGGGAGAGTGCGATTTGTATGACGTCACCAGCTGTGGTTAGAGTGTGACGTCACCAGCTGGGGTCACAAGGAAGTGCTATGACGTCACCAGCTGGGTCTCATGAGGGTCTGCATTGCATGACGTCACTGGGAGTGCTACTTTGTATGAGCGTCACAGTTGGGGTCCTGGGAGAGTACTACTTCTGTGGCGTCACCAGCTGGGGTTGTGAGGGAGTGTCACTTGTATGACGTCACTAGCTGGGGTCACTAGAAGGGTGCCTTTGTGTGACGTCACTAGCTGGGGTCATAAGAGAAGTGCCTCTGTATGACGTCATCAGCTGGGTCATAAGGGGAGTGCCATGTAGTTGAGCGTCACTGGCTGGTCTGAGGAGAGTGCCACTTCTGCAGACGTCACCAGTTGGGGGTTAGAAAGGAGGAGTGCCACTGTGTGACGTCACTGGCTGGGGTCACTAGAGTGTCACTGCATGTGACGTCACTGGCTGGGGTCACAAGGAGAGTGCCACTTCTGTGTGGCGTCACTAGCTGGGGTCTAGGGAGGAGTGCTAATTTGTATGACGGTCACCAGCTGTGGTCCTGGAGTCCACTTTCTGTGGCGTCACTAGCTGGGGTCACAAGAGAGTGCCACTTCTGTGTGGCCGTCACTAGCTGGGGTCTGGGAAGTGATACTTCTGTATGCGTCCTGGCTGGGGTCTGGGAGAGTGCCACTTTGTATGGATCGTCGTTGGGGTCATAAGGAGAGTGCTACTTGTGTGACGTCACTAGCTGGGGTGACAAGGTGCGACTTGTGGCGTCTTAGCTGGGGTCATAGGAGAGTGCCACTTTGTATGACGTCAGCTGGGTCATAAGGAGAGTGCCACTTCTGTATGACGTCTTAGCTGGGAGTCTGAGAGTACCACTTCTGTGAGCGTCACTAGCTGGGGTCACAAGAGAGTGCCACTTGTGGCAATCTCAGCTGGGGTCCACAAGGAGAGTACTTTCTGTATGACGTCTGAGCTGGGGTCCTGGGGAGAGTACCACTTTCTGTGTGGCGTCACCAGCTGGGGTCTAAGGAGAGTACCACTTCTGTGTAAATCCCAGCTGGGAGGTCTAAGGGAGAGTACCATAGCCCTTGACGCGTCTGAGCTGGGGTCTGGGAAGTGCCACCTTAATGTGAGCACAAAAAGTTTGGTTTAAAACAGTGCCACCCCTTATGTGACACGACACCATCTGGGTTAGAATAACGGCAAGAAGTTGGTTTAAATTCAATAGGTTTGGGTTAAGATGGTGCCGTTCTGCTGACGTCACGTGGGGGTCAGGACAGTGGCACCATTTGGGTGACGTAGGAAAGTCGGGCAGAGTGCCGCCAGCCTCTGGCGTTGGTCGAGGTGGGGGCGGCTGGCGTCATCAGGGGCCAGTGAGGGTGGGGGGGGAGGGAGGAGGAGGAGAGACGGGGGGGTGGGAGGGGGGGGGAAGAGGAGGGGGGAGGTGGAGGGAGGGAGAAGGGGAGGGAGGAGGAGGGAGGGAAAGAGGGAGAGAGAGGGGGAGAAGGCGGAGGGGGAAGAGGGGAGGGAGGGAAAGGGGAGAGAGGTAGAGAGACAGGGGAAGGGGCAAGAAGATGGGAAAAGGGAGGCGAAAGGGAGGGGGAGGGAGGGAAGAGGGAGAGGGAGAAGGGAGAGGAGAGATGGAAAAAGACAAAGGAAGCTGGGTTAAGGGGAGAGGGGAGTTGGTGGGGGAGGGGGAGAAAAGAGGGAGAGAAGGGAGAAATGGGGGGAGGGAGGAGAGAGAGGAGAAAGAGGAAGTGAGAGGGGGGAGAAAGAAAAGGAGAAGGGAAAGAAGAAGAGGCAGGGGAGAGGGAGAAAGGAGAAGAACGGACGTCAGCAGTGGTCTGAATCGGTGACAGAGTGAGGTGACGTCACAGAGCAATATATTTGCTGACTGAGGATCAATGGAGCAAAAGAGACAAGTCATTAGAAGTCAAGATGATAAGGAAGGAAAAACAGAAAATAAAGAATGATTGAAAATCAGTTATCCGTCTAACGGATTATTATGGCAAGAGTGGATCCATTGTATAAATTTTTCTGTCGTGGGGGAAAGTCGGTTGTGTTCTTTCTGTATCAATTATTTGTGGAAGGAATAGTTATCCAAGTCATCAAGGGAAAGGTGTGTAGTGACTAGGGTGTCGAACGCATGTCGTGAATATACACTGTACTGTACTTTGCTGTCGTGGTGTGTGAGAATATAGTGTGTGTCCGTGGTGACTGATGCTGGTATTATGCATGAGGTGAGTTAAAGAGGGGTTGTTGTTCACTATGATAAACCTAGGAGGGAGGGAGGTAAAGAGGAAGCGTTGTGTGTGTGGTGTGTGTGTGTGTGTGTGTGTGTGTGTGGATATTGATGATTGTTGTGTGTGTGTGTGGTGGAAGAAATTGAAAGAGAGAGTTGTGGTTAGTATTCTAGTCTTCTGAGAACATTGGAAGTATAAAAGCAGTGCTTTCACCCTCTTCCTGTCATCCCCGGTGAGAGGTGAGAGAGTGAGTGAGAGAGGTGAGTAGAGAGGTGTGGAGTGAGGAGAGGTGAGTGAGAGGTGAAAGAGGTGGAGTGTGAGAGGTGTGGAGTGAGAGGTGAGAGAGGTGAGAGTGAGAGAGGAGGTGAGTGGAGGGTGAGTGAGGAGGGAGGAGGTGAGGTGGGAGGAGGTGAGGAGAGGTTGAGGTGAGGAGGTGTGGTGAGAGGTGAGAGGGTGGGGTGTGAGGAGGTGTGGGGAGAGGTGGTGAGGTGAGAGAGGGTGTGGTGAGAGGGGGTGGTGGGGAGGGTGAGAGAGGGGGTGAGGTGGGGGTGGGGTGAGAGGTGGAGTGGAGGGTGAGAGAGGTGGAGTGAGGAGTGAGGGTGGTGGGGAAGGTGAGGGAGAGGGTGGGGAGAGGGTGAGAGAGAGGTGGGTGAGATTGAGGGAGGAGATTGAGAGAGGGTGGAGAGAGGGTGAGAGGGGGGTGGGGGTGGGGTGGGGAGGAGGGTGGAGTGGGGGTGTGAGAGAGAGGTGGGGGGAGAGAGAGGTGAGGATTGAGAGATGAGAGGGTGAGAGGGTGAATGAGAGGTGAGAGGAGTGGTGAGAGGTGAGAGAGGTGAGAGGGGTGGTGGAGAGGTGAGGAGGTGGAGTGAGGTGAGAGAGGTGAGAGGTGGTGGAGGGGTGAGAGGTGAGAGAGAGGTGAGTGAGGAGGTGGGGAGAGGGAGGTGAGAGAGGTGAGAGAGAGAGGGGTGAGTGAGAGGTGAGAGAGGGTGGGTGAAGGGGTGGGAGAGGGTGAGAGAGAGAGGTGAGAGAGAGAGGTGAGGTGAGAGGTGAGGTGAGAGGGGTGAGTGAGGAGGTGAGAGAGAGTGAGGAGGTGAGATGAGGTGGGGGTGAGAGAGGGAGGGTGGGGGGGTGGGGAGAGGTGTGAGGAGAGAGGTGGAGTGGGGAGGTGGGGGAGGGTGGGGAGGTGGGGGTGAGTGGGGAGATTGAGAGGGGTGGGGTGGAGGTGGGGGAGAGGGTGGGAGTGGGGGGTGAGGGTGAGAGAGGTGAGAGGGGGTGAGTGGAGGTGAGGAGAGGTGAGAGGGGGTGGGGAGAGAGGGTGAGAGAGAGGTGGTGGGGGTGAGAGGTGGAGTGAGGTGAGAGAGAGGTGGAGTGGGGAGGTGGGGGGGTGAGAGAGGTGAGAGAGGTAGGTGAGAGATTGAGAGGGGGGTGAGGTGAGAGGTGAGGAGATGGAGTGGTCAGGGAGAGTTATGAGAGGAGATTGAGAGAGGTGAGAGAGAGGGTGAGTGAGGGTGAGGAGAGGGATGAGAGAGATGAGAGGGGTGGAGTGAGGGGTGAGAGGGGGGAGTGAGAGGAGGGTGGGGAGAGAGGTGAGAGAGGGGGGGAGAGAGGGTGGGGGTGAGAGAGAGGGTGAGAGGGTGGGGTAGGGGGTGGAGAGAGGGTGGGTGAGAGGGTGGGTGGGGGAGGGTGGGAGTGGGGAGGTGAGAGAGGGGTGGGGAGTGAGGGTGAGAGAGAGGGGGAGAGGGAGAGAGAGGTGAGTGAGAGGTGAGAGAGAGGTGAGAGAGAGGTGAGAGAGGTGGGAGAGGTGAGTGAGAGGTGAGAGAGAGGTGAGAGAGGGGTGAGAGGGGAGAGAGAGGTGAGTAAAGGTGGAGAGAGGTGAGAGAGGGGTGAGAGAGAGGTGAGTGGAGAGGAGAGAGAGGGAAGGAGGAGAGGAGAGAGGTGAGAGAGAGGTGAGAGAGAGGTGAGAGAGGTGAGAGAGAGGTGAGGAGAGGTGAGAGAGGAGAGAGAGGTGAGAGAGAGGTGAGTGAGGAGGGGAGTGAGGGGAGGTGAAGAGAGGTGAGGAAGGTGAGAGAGAGGTGAGAGAGGTGAGAGAGAGGTGAGGAGAGGTGAGAGAGAGGGGGAGGAGAGTAAAGAGAGAGAGAGAGAGGTGAGTGAGAGGTGAGAGAGAGGGAGGAGGAGAGAGAGGGGTGAGAGGAGGTGAGAGAGAGGTGAGGAGGGGAGAGGTAGGACAGGTGAGAGAGAGGTGAGAGAGAGGTAGAGAGAGGTGGGAGAGAGGTGAGAGAGAGAGAGGGGGAGGAGAGGGGTGAGAGAGAGGTGGAGAGAGGTGAGTGAGAGGTGAGAGAGAGGTGAGAGAGAGGGGAGTGACAGGTGAGAGAGAGGTGAGAGAGGGGGAGTGAGGTGAGGAGGTGAGTAGGTGAGTGGAGAGGTAGGAGAGAGGTGAGAGAGATGTAGAGAGAGGAGTGAGAGGTGGGGGAGAGAGAGGGGAGAGAGTGGGAGGAGGTGAGGATAGGGGAGGAGAGGTGAGGACAGGGTGAGAGAGAGGTGAGAGAGAGGTGAGAGAGGTGAGAGAGAGGGGAGAGAGGTGAGAGAGAGGAGAGAGGTGAGAGAGAGAGAGGTGGGGAGAGAGAGGTGAGGAGAGGTGAGAGAGAGGTGGAGGAGAGGTGAGGAGGAGGTGAGTGAGAGGGGAGAGAGGGAGAGGTGAGAGAGAGGTGAGAGAGAGAGGGTGAGAATGAGGGGAGGGAGAGAGAGAGGTGGGAGAGAGAGGTGAGAGAGAGGTGAGAGGAGGTGGGAGAGTGAGAGGTGAGTGACAGGTGAGAGAGAGGTGGGGAGGAGAGGTGAGGAGAGAGTGAGAGGAGAGAGGTGAGAGAGGTGGAGGAGGTGAGGAGAGGTGAGAGAGAGGTGGAGGATGAGGAGGAGAGGTGAGAGAGAGGTGAGAGAGGTGAGTGAGGAGGAGAGTGAAGGGGGTGAGAGAGAGGGGTGAGTGACAGGTGAGAGAGAGGTGAGGAGGAGATGAGGTGGAGAGAGGGGAGAGAGGTGGAGAGAGAGGTGAGGAGAGGTGAGTGAGAGGAGAGAGGTGAGAGAGGTGAGTGAGAGGTGAGGAGGTGAGAGAGAGGTGAGAGAGAGGTGGAGAGGTGAGAGAGGTGAGGAGAGGGAGTGAGAGGTGAGTGAGGGTGAGAGGAGAGAGGTGGGAGAGAGAGGGTGGAGGGAGAGGTGAGAGAGAGGGAGAGAGAGGTGAGGAGAGGTGGAGGAGAGGAGAGGGGGAGTGAGAGGTGAGGAGGGGGGAGAGAGAGGTGGAGAGAGAGGTGAGGAGAGGTGAGAGAGGGGAGAGAGAGAGGTGAGAGTGAGGTGAGTGAGAGGTGAGTGAGAGGTGAGAGAGGGGTGGAGAGAGAGGTGAGGAGAGGTGAGAGAGGTGGAGGATGAGGTGGGAGGAGAGGTGAGGGGGAGAGAGGTGGAGAGAGAGAGGTGGAGAGGGGTGAGTGAGAGGTGAGTGAGAGGTGAGAGAGAGGTGAGGAGAGGTGAGGAGAGGAGGAGAGGTGGAGAGAGGGTGAGAGAGAGGTGAGAGAGGTGAGAGAGAGGTGAGTGAGAGGTGAGGAGAGGTGAGAGAGAGGTGAGATGAGGGGTGAGTGAGAGGTGAGAGAGAGGGGAGGAAGGTGAGAGAGGTGAGAGAGAGGTAGAGAATGAGGTGAGGAGAGGTGAGAGAGGTGAGAGAGAGGTGAGAGAGGAGGGGAGAGGTGAGTGAGAGGTGAGTGAAGGAGAGAGAGGTGAGGTGAGAGGAGAGAGGGAGGGGAGTGAGAGGTGAGAGAGGTGGGGAGAGAGAGGAGGAGAGGGGTGAGTGAGAGGTGAGAGAGGAGGTGAGAGAATGTGGGTGAGGAGAGGTGAGAAGGGGAGAGAGAGAGAGAGAGGGGGAGAGAGAGGTGTGAGGAGAGGAGAGAGGGGAGTGAGAGGGTGAGGAGGTGAGAGAGAGAGGTGAGGAGAGGTGAGAGAGAGGAGTGAGAGGGGTGAGGAGAGGGGTGAGGAGGTGAGAGAGAGGTGAGGAGAGGTGGAGAGAGAGGGGAGAGAGAGGAGAGAGAGGTGAGAGAGAGGAGAGAGAGGTGAGAGAGAGGTGAGTGAGGAGGTGAGAGAGGGGAGAGAGAGGTGAGAGAGAGGAGGAGAGGTGAGAGGTGGAGAGAGAGGTGAGTGAGAGGGTGAGAGAGGTGAGGAGAGGAGAGAGAGGTGAGGAGGTGAGAGAGGTGAGTGAGAGGAGGAGGAAGAGAGAGGTGAGAGAGGTGAGAGAGAGGTGAGGAGAGGTGAGAGAGAGGTGAGTGGAGAGGTGAGAGAGAGGTGAGAGAGAAGAGAGAGAGGTGAGTGAGAGGTGAGTGAGAGGTGAGAGAGAGGTGAGAGAGGTGAGAGAGAGGTGAGTGAGAGGGTGAGTGAGAGGAGAGAGAGAAGTAAAGGTAAGTAAAATTAAAATCAAAGTTGAGTAAAAGTAAAAGTTGAGTAAAAGTAAAAGTTGAATAAAGTAAAAGTTGTGTAAAAAGTAAAAAGTTGAGTAAAAATAAGTTAAGTAAAAGTAAAAGTTGAGTAAAAGTAAAAATTGAATAAAGTAAAAGTTGTGTAAAAGTAAAAGTTGTGCAAAAGTAAAAGTTGAGTAAAAATAAGTTAAGTAAAAGTAAAAGTTGAGTAAAAGTAAAAATTGAATCAAGTAAAAGTTGTGTAGAGTAAAAGTGAAAAAAAGTAAAAGTTGAGTAAAAATAAAAGTCGAGTATAAGTAAAAGTTGATTAAAAGTAAAAGTTGAGTAAAAGTAAAAGTCAAGTAGAAGTAAAAGTTGAGTAGAAGTAAAAGTTGGATAAAAGTAAAAGTTTAGTAAAAGTAAAAGTTGAGTAAAAGTAAAAGTTGAGTAAAAGTAAAAGTTGAATAAAAGTAAAAGTTGAGTAAAAGTAAAAGTTGAGTAAAAGCAAAAGTTGAATAAAAGTAAAAGTTGAGTAAAAGTAAAAGTTGAATAAAAAAGAAAAGCTGAGTAAATGTAAAAGTTAAGTAAAAGTAAAAGTTGAGTAAAAGTAAAAGTTGAGTAAAATACAGGTTACAAAAGTAAAAGTTGATTAAAAGTAAAAGTTGAGTAAAAGTAAAAGTTGATTAAAAGTAAAATGTCAGTATAAGTGAAAGTTGAATAAAAGTAAAAATGTGAGTAAAAGTAAAAGTTGAGTAAAAGAAAGATTTAAGTAAAAGTAAAAGTTGAGTAAAAGTAAAAGTTGAGTAAAATTACAGGTTAAGTAAAAGTAAAAGTTGATTAAAAGTAAAAGTTGAATAAAAGTAAAAGTTGAGTAAAAGTAAAAGTTGAGTAAAAGCAAAAGTTGAATAAAAGTAAAAGTTGAGTAAAAGTAAAAGTTGAATAAAAAGTAAAAGCTGAGTAAATGTAAAAGTTGAGTAAAAGTAAAGGTTGGATGAAAGTAAAAGTTGAGTAAAGTATAAGTTAAGTAAAAGTAAAAGTTGATTAAAAGTAAAAGTTGAGTAAAAGTAAAAATTGGATAAAAGTAAAATGTCAGTATAAGTGAAAGTTGAATAATAGCAAAAATGTGAGTAAAAGTAAAAGTTGAGTAAAAAGAAAGTTTAAGTAAAGTAAAGTTGAGTAAAATTAAAGGTTAAGTAAAAGTAAAAGTTGAGTAAAAGTAAAAGTTGAGTGAGAGCGAAAGTGAGATGAGTAAGCGTTGGCAACAGGTCTGTAGCTTGAATCAGAGAGAAAAAGAAGAGGTGTAGTCATGGAGCTGGGTCAAAGGTTAACAGGGTCACATGACTCATGTCTGTCGCCCTCACTCAGTTCAGCCGAGGTCACACCTTCATCTAATGTTGAGGGAGGGAGGGACAAGGAAGAGGAGGAGGAAGAGGGGGAGGTAGAGGAAGAGAGGGGGGAAAAGACGAGGAAGAGAGGGGAGGGACGAGGAAAGAGGGGAGGGACGAGGAAGAGGGGGAGGGACGAGGAAAAGGGGGGAGGACGAGGAAGAGAGGGAGGAAGAGACGAGGAATAAAGGAAGGGAAGAGAGAAGGGAGAAAGGGAGGAAGGGAAAGGTAGGCTGTACAGACAGACAGACAGACAGACAGACAAAGAGACAGCCAGACAGACAGACAAACAAACAGACAGAACGGTAAGAGAGGAAGACGAGGGGAGGAGGAAGGAAGGTCACTAGAGTGGGAGAGAGGAGGGAGGGGTAAGGTCACTGGGGTGGCGTGACGTCACGGTCTAAGGTCAGACTAGGAATGCCAAATAAGTGCCTTCTTGCATATGGCCCCTCACCCTCCCACCCTCACCCTGCCCTCACCCTCTCCCCACCCCCACCCCACCCCCACCTCCCCACCTCTCACCCCTGCCCTCACCCTCCCCCCTCACCCTGTCTCACCCTCACCCTGCCCTCACCTCCCACCCCACCCTGCCCTCCCACCTCACCCTGCCCTCACCCTCTCCCACCCCACTCTGCCTCACCTCTCCCACCTCACCCTGCCCTCACCCTCCCACCCCACCTGCCCTCACCCTCCCCACCCCCCACCCCTGCCCTCTCACCCCTCTCCACCTCACCTGCCCCTCACACCTCTCCCATCCCCACCCTGCCCTCACCTCTCTCCCACCTCACCCTGCCCTCACCCCACCTCACCCTTCCCCACCTCTCTCCACCTCACCCTGCCTCACCTCTCACCCTCACCCTGCCTCACCTCTCCCACCTCACCCTGCCCTCACCTCCCACCCTCACCCTGCCCTCACCCTCTCCCACCCTCACCCTGCCCTCACCCTCTCCCACCCTCACCCTGCCCTCACTCTCCCCACCCTCACCCCTGCCCTCACCCTCCCACCCTCACCCTGCCCTCACCTCTCCCACCTCACCCTGCCCTCACCTCTCCCCACCTCACCCTGCCTCACCCTCCCACCTCACCCTGCCCTCACCCCTCTCCCCACCCTCACCCTGCCCTCACCTCTCCCACCCCTCACCTGCCCCACACTCTCCTCCCTCACCCCCTCACCTCCCACCTCACCCCTCCTCACCTCCCCTCACCCCTCCCTCCCACCCTCACCCTCCCTCCCACACCTCACCCTGCCCCTCACACCTCCCACCCCCCACCCTGCCCCCCTCACACCCCCCTCACCACCTCACCCTCTCCCCACCCCACCCTGCCCCCTCACCCTCTCCCCACCCTCACCCTGCCCTCACCTCCCACCCCCTCACCCTGCCCTCACCCTCCCACCTCACCCTGCCCTCACACTCTCCTCACCACTCCTCACCCTTCACCACCTCACCCCACTACCTCCTCACTAGTTCAACACATTTAATAATAATAATAATATCAACAACAACAACAACACCAACACCACCTGTATACCACCACCACCACCACCACACCACCAACACCTGTACACCAGCACATAAGCACACCCTGTCACCAGCACATATAAGCCACACACCTGTACACCAGCACATATAAGCACACACCTGTACACCAGCACATATAAGCACACACCTGTACACCAGCACATATAAGCACACACCTGTACACCAGCACATATAAGCACACACCTGTACACCAGCACATATAAGCACACACCTGTACACCAGCACATATAAGCACACACACCTGTACACCAGCACATATAAGCACACACACCTGTACACCAGCACATATAAGCACACACCTGTACACCAGCACATATAAGCACACACCTGTACACCAGCACATATAAGCACACACACCTGTACACCAGCACATATAAGCACACACCCTGTACACCAGCACATATAAGCACACACCTGTACACCCAGCACATATAAACACACACCTGTACACCAGCACATATAAGCACACACCTGTACACCAGCACATATAAGCACACACACCTGTACACCAGCACATATAAGCACACACCTGTACACACAGCACATATAAGCACACACACCTGTACACCAGCACATATACACACACACCTGTACACCAGCACATATACACACACCTGTACACCAGCACATATAAGCACACACACCTGTGACACCAGCACATATAAGCACACACACCTGTACACCAGCACATATAAGCACACACACCTGTACACCAGCACATATAAGCACACACACCTGTACACCAGCACATATAAGCACACACCTGCACACCAGCACATATAAGCACACACACCTGTACACCAGCACATATAAGCACACACACCTGTACACCAGCACATATAAGCACACACACCTGTACACCAGACATATACACACACACCTGTACACCAGCATATAAGCACACACACCTGTACACCAAGCACATATAAGCACACACACCTGTCCAGCACATATACACACACCTGTACACCAGCACATATAAGACACACCTGTACACCAGCACATATAAGCACACACCTGTACACCAGCACATATAAGCAC
The DNA here is from genome assembly GCF_018991925.1 of Homarus americanus. Lineage (NCBI taxonomy): Eukaryota > Metazoa > Arthropoda > Malacostraca > Decapoda > Nephropidae > Homarus > Homarus americanus. The sequence continues at coordinate 17,623 of NW_024718147.1, forward strand.
ACACCTGTACACCAGCACATATAAGCACACACACCTGTACACCAGCACATATAAGCACACACCTGTACACCAGCACATATAAGCACACACCTGTACACCAGCACATATACACACACACTGTACACCAGCACATATAAGCACACACACCCTGTACACCAGCACATATAAGCACACACACCTGTACACCAGCACATATAAGCACACACACACCGGCACACCAGCACATATAAGCACACACACCTGTACACCAGCACATATAAGCACACACCTGTACACCAGCACATATAAGCACACACACCTGTACACCAGCACATATACACACACACCTGTACACCAGCACATATAAGCACACCTGTACACCAGCACATATAAGCACACACACCTGTACACCAGCACATATAAGACACACCTGTACACCAGCACATATAAGCACACACCTGTACACCAGCACATATAAGCACACACCTGTACACCAGCACATATAAGCACACACACCTGTACACCAGCACATATAAGCACACACCTGTACACCAGCACACATATAAGCACACACACCTGTACACCAGCACATATAAGCACACACCTGTACACCAGCACATATAAGCACACACCTGTACACCAGCACATATAAGCACACACCTGTACACCAGCACATATAAGCACACACACCTGTACACCAGCACATATAAGCACACACCTGTACACCAGCACATATAAACACACACTGTCTCTGTTTGACTTAAAATATATATATGATGATACAGCCACATATGGCAGTCTCAAGAACCCTGGACCCTACCTTAGCTGGACGGGGGAGGGGGAGTATTGGGGAGTGGGAGTATGAGTGGGGGAGTATTGGGGGAGTGGGGGAGTATTGGGAGTGGGGGAGTATTGAAGTGTGGGAGTATTGGGGGAGTGGGGAGTATTGGGGTGGGGGAGTATTGGGGGGTGGGGGGAGTGATGAGGTGGGGAGTGTTGGGGGGTGGGAGTGTGGGAGTGTGGGAGTATTGAGGTGGAGTGTTGAAGTGGGGAACTGGTAGAGTGTGGGGAGTATTGAAGTGGGAGTATTGAAGTGTGGGAGTGGAGTGTGGGAGTATTGGAGTGGGGGAGTGTGAAGAGTGGGAGTATTGGGGAGTGGGGAGTATTAGAGTGGGGGATGTTGAAGTGTGGGAATGTGGGGTAGAGTGTGGGGAGTGGGGAGTGGGGGGTGAGAGTGTGGGGAGTGTGGGGTGTGGGGAGTGGGGGTGTGGGGAGTGTGGGGAGTGGGGGAGTGTGGGAGTGTGGAGTTGGTGAGTGGGGGTGTGGGGGTGGGGAGTGTGGAGTGGGGAGTGTTGAGGTGGGGAGTGTTGGGGGAGTATTGAGTGGGAGTGTGGGGAGTGGGGAGACTGTTGGGGGGAGTGTGGGGAGTATTGGGGGAGTGGGGGGATGTGGGGGGAGTGTGGGGAGTGTGGGAGTGTGGGGAGTGTGGGGGTGGGGGTGTGGGGAGTGGGGGAGTGTTGAAGTGGGGGTGTGGGGGGTGGGGAGTGTGGGGAGTGTGGGAGTGTGGGGGGGTGGGGTGTTGGGGAGTGGGGGAGTATTGGGTGTGGGGTGTTGGAGTGGGGGTGGTGGAGGTGGGGGTGTTGGAGGTGGGGAATGGGAGTGGGGAGTGTGGGAGTGGAGTGTGGGGAGTGGGGGAGTGGGAGTGGGGAGTGTGGGAGACTGTGAGGTGTGGGTGTGGGGAGTGGGGAGTGTGGGGTGTGGGAGTGTGGGGTGTGGGGATGTGTGGGGAGTGGGGATGTGGGGAGTGGGGGGTGTGGGGAGTGGGGGAGTGGTGGGGGGTGGGGAGTGTGGGGAGTGTGTGGGGGAGTGGTGTGTGGGGGTGGGGAGTGTGGGGAGTGTGGGAGTGGGGGAGTGGGGGTGGGGAGTTGGGGGTGTGGGGAGTGGGGGAGTGTTGAGTGGGGAGAGTGGTGGGGTGTGGGGGTGTGGGAGTGTGGGAGTGTGGGGTGTGGGGAGTGGGGGAGTGAGGTGGGGGATTTGAGGTGGGGGAGTGTGGGGTGGGGGGTGTTGAGAGTGGGGAGACATTGGAGTGTGGGGATGTGGGGAGAGAGAGAGAGAGAGAGAGAGAGAGAGAGAGAGAGAGAGATAAGACACTTGATAAGGTCATTTGAGATATCTCCTCGACAGTGGCACCGTCTCTCTCTTGGTCTCTTTCACAGACAGACAGACAGACAGACAGACATCACTTGGACAGACACCGGATGACCCAGAAAGACAGACAGACAGACAGACAGACATGGTCAGACATTAAGTGGCCGCAGATCAGGTGGAAAGTTTGGCTATTACTGTAACTTCCGTGTGTGTGTGTGTGTGTGTGTGTGTGTGTGTGTGTGTGTGTGTGTGTGTGTGTGTGTGTGTGTGTGTGTGTGTGTGTGTGTGTGTGTGTGTGTGTGTGTGTGTGTGTGTGTGTGTGTGTGTGTGTGTGTGTGTGTGTGTGTGTGTGTGTGTGTGTGTGTGTGTGTGTGTGTGTGTGTGTGTGTGTGCGTGCGTGTGTGTGTGTGTGTGTGTGTGTGTGTGTGTGTGTGTGTGTGTGTGTGTGTGTGTGTGTGTGTGTGTGTGTGTGTGTGTGTGTGTGTGTGTGTGTGTGTGTGTGTGGTGTGTGTGTGTGTGTGTGTGTGTGTGTGTGTGTGTGTGTGTGTGTGTGTGTGTGTGTGTGTGTGTGTGTGTGTGTGTGTGTGTGTGTGTGTGTGTGTGTGTGTGTGTGTGTGTGTGTGTGTGTGTGTGTGTGTGTGTGGGGAGGATGATGATGTTTGGTAGAATGGACAGATAGACAGACAGACAGACAGACAGACAGACAGACAGACAGACAGACAGACAGACAGACAGACAGACAGACAGACAGATGGACAGGACAGACAGACAGACAGACAGTGAGACAGACAGACAGACAGACAGACAGACAGATAGATGGATGGATAGATAGATAGATGAATGACAGACAGGCAGACAGATAGACACATAGATAGACAGACAGACAGACGGACAAACAGACAGACAGACGGATAGATAGATATACAGACGACAGACAGACAGACAGACAGATAGATAGATGGATGAATGGACAGACAGACAGACAGACAGACAGACAGACAGACAGACAGATGGTGAACAGACAGATAGATAGACAGACAGACAGACACAGACAGACATATAGATAGATAGATAGATAGATAGATAGATAGATAGACAGACAGACAGACAGACAGACAGATAGATAGATATATACAGACAGACGGATAGATAGATAGATAAACAGACAGACGAATGACAGACAGACAGACAGACAGACAGACAGATAAGATAGATATACAGACAGAACAGATACAAACGAACATATAGATAGATAGATAGATAGATAGATAGATAGATAGATAGATAGATAGATATAGATAGAACAGACAGACAGACAGACAGACAGACAGACAGACAGACACATAGATAGACAGACAGACAGACAGACAGACAGACACATAGATAGACATACAGACAGACAGACAGACAGACAGAAAGACAGACAGACAGATGGATGACAGACAGACAGACAGACAGACAGACAGATAGATGAATGAACAGACAGACAGACAGACAGACAGACAGACAGATATATGGACAGACAGACAGACAGACAGACAGATTGATAGACAGATAGATAGATAGATAGATAGATAGATAGATAGATGGTGGATAGATAGACAGACAGAGAGACAGACAGACAGACAGACAGATAGATAGATAGATAAATAGATAGATAGATAGATAGATAGACAGACAGATAGATAGGTAGACAGACAGACACACAGACAGACAGACAGACAGACAGACAAATAGATAGATAGATATATAGACAGATAGATAGATAGATTAATAGATAGAGATAGATTGATAGAGACAGACAGACATAGATAGACAGAGGCTAACTTATCCTACTAATGCCTAAGAAAATCCTACAATTCATAACAAAATCCTCCTGGAGAATAAGTCAAAAAGCCCACAGTGAGACAGACACGCTCACTGACAGATAAAAACCCAGCTTAAACCTCCTTCTCTCCTTTAAAACGGCTTCCTGGATTAAACCAAAACTCTGTGATAAATCCCCTTTATATAATATGATAATTGAAGTTAATCCTAAAAAATAATTGAAGTTAATCCCTAAAATAATTAAGGTTAATCCCTAAAAATAATTGAGGTTAATCCCCTAGAAATAATTAAGGTTAATCCTAAACATAATTGAGGTTAATCCTATAAAAATCATTAAATCCCAAATTACGGATAAATCCATTAAAAAACCCTCCAAATAACGGATTAATCTATAAAAATATCCTCCAAATAATAGGGATGGAGGATGGGCAGGATAGGGATAGAGGATGGGCAGGATAGGGATAGAGGATGGGCAGGATAGGGATGGAGGATGGGCAGGATAGGGACTAGAGGATGGGCAGGATAGGGATGGGGATGGGCAGGGGTAGGGATGGAGGATGGACAGGATAGGGATAGAGGATGGGCAGGATAGGGATGGAGGATGGGCAGGATAGGCTAGAGGATGGGTAGGATAGGGATGAGGATGGGCAGGGTGGGGATGGAGGATGGGCAGGATAGGGATAGAGGATGGTGCAGGATAGGGATGGAGGATGGGCAGGGATAGGGATGGAGGATGGGCAGGATAGTGGTGGAGGATAGGCAGGATAGGGATAGAGGATGGGCAGGATAGGGATGGGATGGGCAGGATAGGGATGGGGGATGGGCAGGGGTGGGGATGGAGGATAGGCAGGATAGGGATAGATGATGGGCAGGATAGGGATGGAGGGGATAGGCAGGATGAGAGGATGGAGATGATGGCAGGATAGGGATGGAGGATGGGCAGGATAGGGATAGAGGATGGGCAGGGTAGGGATGGAGGATGAGGCAGGATAGGGATAGAGGATGGGCAGGATAGGGGGATGGAGGATAGGCAGGATAGGGATAGGGGATGGGCAGGATAGGGATAGAGGATGGGCAGGATAGGCACTTTGACAATATAACGGGATATAATATTAGGGTACAACCTCGTCCCGTATATTAATAAACCCACGGAAAAAACCCGAACACAACCGAACCCCCAAGACAGAACCCATTCCTCAAACAAACGAACCCACCACCCCTAAAAGGAGGCAATTCCCCCAAAAATAGAACCCATTCCCCTAAAAATAGAACCCATCCCTCTCACACAGACCACCCACACACAGAACCCACCCCATACAGAACCCCACCCCCACAGAACCCACCCCACACAGAACCCACCCCCACACACAGACCAACCTCCCACACAGAACCCTCCTCCCACATAGAACCCACCTCCTCCACACAGTACCCACTCCCACACAGAACCCACCCCCCATGCAGAACCCACCTCCTCCACAGACCCACCCCCCATACAGAACCCACCTCCTCCACAGAACCCACCCCCACTGAACCAACCTCCTCACACAGAACCCACCTCCTCACAGTACCCCTCCCCGAACCCACCCCCACACAGAACCAACCTCCCCCACAGAACCCACCTCCCCCCACAGAACCCACCTCCTCCCACGTGCCCACTCCCCACAGAACCCACCCCCACAGTACCCACCCCCACACACAGAACCCACCACCCCCACACAGAACCCTCCCCCACACACAGAACCCACCTCCTCCACACAGTGCCCATCCACACAGAACCACCCCCCACACAGTACCCACCCCCACACAGAACCCACCACCCCCACAGAACCCACCTCCCCATACAGAACCCACCTCCTCCACAGTACCCACCCCCACCCAGAACCAACCTCCCTCACACAGAACCCACCTCCTCCACACAGTGCCACTCCCCACAGAACCCACCCCCACACAGTACCCCCCACACAGAACCAACCTCCCCACACAGAACCCACCTCCCCACACAGAACCCACCTCCTCCACACAGTACCACTCCCACACAGAACCCACCTCCCTCCACACAGTACCCACTCCCACCAGAACCCACCCCCACACAGGCCCACCCCACACAGAACCAACCTCCCCACACAGAACCCACCTCCCCACACAGAACCCACCTCCTCCACACAGTACCCACTCCCCACACAGAACCCACCCCCATACAGTACCCACCTCCTCCACACAGTACCCACTCCCTACCAGAACCAACCTCCCCACACAGAACCAACCTCCCTCACAGAACCCACCTCCTCCACACAGTACCCACTCCCACACAGAACCCACCCCACACAGAACCAACCTCCCCACACAGAACCAACCTCCCCACACAGAACCCACCTCCTCCACACAGTACCCACTCCCCACAGAACCAACCTCCCTCACACAGAACCAACCTCCCCCACACAAGACACCTCCTCCCACACAGTACCCACCCCCACACAGACCAACCTCCCTCACACAGGACCCACCTCCTCACACAGTACCCACTCCCCACACAGAACCCACCCCACACAGAACCAACCTCCCACACAGAACCAACCTCCCACACAGAACCCACCTCCTCCACACAGTACCCACTCCCCACACAGAACCAACCTCCCTCACAGAACCCACCTCCTCCACACAGTACCCACTCCCCACACAGAACCCACCTCCTCCCACACAGTACCCACCTCCTCCCAGCCCCCCCACACAGAACCAACCTCCCCTCACAGACCCACCTCCTCCACACAGTACCCACTCCCCACACAGAACCCACCCCCACACAGAACCAACCTCCCCCACACAGAACCAACCTCCCCACACAGACCCACCACACAGACCACCTCCCACACAGAACCCACCTCCTCCACACAGAACCTCCTCCCCACAGAACCACCTCCTCCACACAGTATCCACCCCCATACAGAACCCACCTCCTCCACACAGAACCCACCACCCATACAGAACCCACCTCCTCCCACAGTATCCACCCCCTTGAGACCCACCTCCTCACACAGAACCCACCCACCCCCATACAGAACCCACCTCCTCCACACAGAACCCCTCCTCCACACAGTACCCACCTCCCTCACAGTACCCACCCCACACAGAACCAACCTCCCTCACACAGAACCACCTCCTCCACACAGTACCACTCCCCCAGAACCCCACCCCACACAGAACCAACCTCCCCCACACACAGAACCAACCTCCCCACACAGAACCCACCTCCTCCACACAGAACCCACCTCCCCACAGAACCCACCTCCTCCACACAGAACCCACCTCCTCCACACAGAACCCACCTCCTCCCACAGAATCCACCCCCATACAGAACCCACCCCTCCACACAGACCACCCACCCCATACAGAACCCATCCTCTACAGAAAGAATTGATAAACAAGACCCAATACCCCAGGGAATTCTTAAATAGGTTAGGTCAGGTCAGGTCAGGTCAGGTCAGGTCAGGTCAGGTCAGGTTAGGTTAGGTTACGCATGAAGGCCTAAATAATCAACGCCCAGAGATACATACAGACAATATGTGTTAGTTTAGTGTGGTAAAGGATGCGTGATAGCCTCTGTACATACACATATATATATACTGACGAAGAAGGAACTCGATGGGGTGTTCCTCCGTCAGGCAAAAAAAGGTGGAGGAAGAGGCCGAAGACATGTTTTTCCGTCGGTCAAAAGGAGAAGAAGAAGAAGGGGGAGGAGGAGGAAGAGCGGGAAGACAACGAAAGCGTGTTCCTCCATCAGGCAAAATGAAGCAGAGTTCTTCCGTCGGGCAAAGAAGAAGAAGGGAGAGGAGGAGGTGGAAGTCAATAGGAGTGTTCGTTCGTCAGGTAAAAGAAAGAGGAGAAGAAGGAGGAGGAGAAGGAGGTGAAGGAGGAAGAGGATGAGGAAGTCGATGGGAATGTTCCTCCGTCAGGCAAAAGGAAGAGTAGAAGAAGAAGAAGAAGGAGGAGGAAGGGGTGGAAGAGGAGGAGAAGGCAAGTCAGGAGGCAGGATGAGGAGGCAAGGCAAAGTTGGAGGAAGCAAGACAGGAGGAGGCAATACAGGAGGCAGGAGGCAACAGCAGCAGGAGTCGGAGCAGCAGCAGCGCCCAGGGCCGCCACCTCACATTCTTCAGCTAAGACGACCGTGGTGGTGCTGGTGTGTCCGTCCACCCTCCCTTGGGTTCACTGACCCCCACTCACCACACCCCGTCTTCGTTATCCACCACCGCCTTCCTCACCCTCGCTAGCCACTTATCCCCGGGCGTTATCCTGGTTCTTCCTGGATATAATGGTGGTTATCTTTGGCTATCTGGGGGTACTCGTTGGTTATCCACAAGTCTTAAATATAACAAAATCATAGCCAGTCTCATGTTATCCTGAGATTATCCTGTTATCTTCAACCGTACCTCGTCAAAATCTTGGTTTGTTTTCACCGTCTTAGTCATCATTTCTAGTTATCCTGCCTGTTATCCTGGGTCTTCTTGGATAAAATGATATCTTGAGCTTTGGTTATCTTGGTGAACTATACTCAACGGTAAATGGGGAATGGCTAGGAGTCGGGGGGGAAAGAGTAGGGGAAATAGTGAAGGTAAAGAGACAGGGAAAAAAGTTGAGAGAAAGAGCCAAGAGAAAAATCTAGGGAATAAAGTTATAGGAAAAGTAAGAAAAAAAGTCGAAGCTTATGTTTATGACTTTTTTCCTCTGACATTTTTCCCTGTGACTTTTCCTCTGATATTTTCCACTACTTTATTTCCCTGTGACTTTTTCCTATGATTTTTCTGATACATATTTTCCTTTGATTTTTTCCCAACACATCACTCCTGGGCAAACAATATTTTCCCCATATTATATCAGTGATTGGCGAACAGACTTAAAACACTCACATGAAGAATAGTCATCCCAGTTTATTTCACCTGATGATTAAACAGCATCACCCTATAACCTTCTTCCACCTGAGATCCCTCGTCCGTGACTTACTGCATCCAGCCCAGATGACCACGGACTGATCCAACCATTGTAGAAATCATCAACAACTCGTATATAACCTGTATGTTCCCTCCCTGCCAATCTTACTTTAGTAATGACTGTTGACATTCCTAGTTAAGTGACCCTCTCCCCCTTGTATTATACGTGTATCACTAATCTCGGGGGTATAGTTAAGTAAACCGTTCATTATTATTATTATTATTATTATTATTATTATTATTATTATTATTATTATTATTATTATTATTCAAACCAAACTTACCATAACCTAACCTAACAAAATCTAACCTAATGCTAACTTCAGGGGTAAGGGATGTAATTAAATATACCTGCTGCCCCCATAAATTCACCCCTACCCCCTTAAATACACCCCTAACCCCTTAAATACACCCCTACCCCCTTAAATACACCCATACTTCTTAAACCCTTCCAAACTATCAATAAATACATCCCTACCCCTTAAATAAACCCTACCTCAATAAATACACCACTACCCCTTAAATACCCCTACCCATAAATAAACCCCTACCTCATAATCTTACCCCTACCCCATTAAATACACCCCTACACCTTAAATACACCCTACCCCATTAAATTTATCATTAAATACCCTACACCATTAATTACACCCCTATCATTAAATGCACCCTCTTAATTAATGCCTTTCTTAAATACACCCCCTATCAATAAATACCACACCCTTAAATCCCTCCCCCAAATAAACCCCTACGTCAATAAATCCCTACCACCCAAATACACCCCTACTCCTTAAATACCCCTACGCAAATTAAATGCACCCCTACCACCTTAATTGCACCCTGCCCGTTAAATGCACCCCTGCACCCATTAATTACACTACCCCATTAAATAAACCCTACCTCAATAAATACCCCACCCCAAATACACCCTACCTCATTAAATACACCCTACCCACTTAAATACACCCCTACCCCATTAAATACACCCCTACCCCATAAATACACCCCTACCCATTAATACCCCTACACCATTAATTACACCTACCCCATTAAATACATCCCTACCTCATTAAATACACCCCTACCCCATTAAATACCCTATCATTAAATACACCCCTACCCCATTAAATCACCCCCACCCCCATTAAATACACCCCTACCCCTTAAATACACCCCTACCCATTAAATACCCTACCTCATTAATGCACCCTACCCCATTAAATACCCTACCTCATTAAATACACCCTGTTAAATACCCCACTCGTTAAATACACCCTACCCCATTAAATACCCTACCTCATTAAATACACCCCTACCCCCTTAAATACACCCCACCCCATTAAATACACCTACCCCTAAATACACCCTACCTTAATTACCCCCACCCATTAAATACACCCCTACGCAATTAATTACCCCCTTGCCTTAAATACATCCCTACCTCATTAAATACACTTACCCATTAAATACACCTACCTCATTAAATACACCCCCCTTAATCCTCTTCATTAAATGCACCCCTACCCATTAAATGCCCCTACTTCATTAAATGCACCCCTACCCCATTAAATACCTACCCATTAAATACACCCCTACCCCATTAAATACCCCTACCTCATTAAATACACCCCTACCCCATAAATACACCCCTACCTCATTAAATACACCCCTACCCCATTAAATACTACCCATTAAATGCACTCCTACCCAATTAAATACACCTACCCTACCTCATTAATACATCCCTACCCATTAATACACCCTACCTCATTAAATCACCTACCATTAAATACACCCCTACCTCATTAAATACTACCCATTTAATACACCCTACCCCTTAAATACACCTCCTCATTAAATACCCCTACCCCATTAAATTACCCCCTATCATTAAATACATACCCCATTATACCCCTACCTCATTAAATACTGCCCCTACCCCATTAAATACACCCTACCCTCTTAAATACACCCTACTCATTAAATACACCCCACATTAAATACACCCCTACCCCAGCGGAACAGGCCTATTACCACATGTTTCCTCATTATTTGTGTGTGTTATTAATGTGTGTGTGTGTGTTTGTATTATTATTATTATTTTTTTGTGTTATTGTTATTTCTTATTATTATTATTATTATTATTGTGTGTGTGTGTGTGTGTGTGTGTTATCAAATACATTCCTACCTTAGGTGGTGGGTTGAATATTGGGTAGGTGAGTGTGGTAGGTGGGTGGGGAGGTGGGTGGGTGGGGTTGGGTGGGTGGGTGTGTGTCAGGTAATATTGGCTGCGGTTGGCTGTTCCAGGTGATCATGCAATACTAAAATCACCGCGCTATGCAGGGGTGACCGAGGATAATGGACAATATAATAACAATAATAATAATCACACACACACACACACACACACACACACACACACACACACCGACACACACACACACACACACACACACACACACACACACACACACACACACACACACACACACACACACACACACACGGGGTAGTGAGTATACACATGCTACCAATTAACCTCATGAAACACCTTTGCTATAATGACAACATCTACCTGTACAGTGTAGGGGTGTAGTGTCAGGTATAGTGGTGACATACACACACCTACACCGACACAGACTTCACACACACACACACACACACACACACACACACACACACACACACACACACACACACACGCCAACGCTAACACTTACACACACACACACCCCAACACTAACACACACACACACACACACACACACACACACACACAAACACTCTCAACACTTACACACACACACACATAACCACTGTCACACGCACACACACACGCCAACCTAACATACACACACCGCCAACATAACACTTACACACACACACACACACACACACACACATGACATAAACACACACACACACACGCAACACTAACATACACACGCCAACACTAACATACCACACACACACACACATCAACACTAACACACACACACGCCAACACTATACACACACACACGCCAACACTAACATACACACACACACACACACGCCAACACTAACATACACACACACACACACACATCCAACACTAACCTTACACGACAACAACACACACACACACACACACGCCAACACTAACATTTTACACACACACACGCCAACACTAACGTTTACAGACACTGCCGCACACATTTACACACACACACACGCCAACACTTGCACCACACACGCCAACCACTAACATTTACAGACACACACACACAACGCTTACTAACATTTACACACACGCCAACACTAACATACACACACACACGGCAACACTAACGTTTACACACCGCCAACATAACGTTTACCACACACACACGCCAACACTAACACCTGCACACACACACACACTTAACCACTAACACTTACACACACACACACACACACACACACGCCAACACTAACATTTTCAGACCACACACACCGCACGCGCTAACGTTTACACACACACACACACACACGCCAACACTAACACTTACACACACGACGGCCATAACATTTCACACACACACGCCAACACTAACACACACACACACACACACACACGCCAACACCAACATTTACAGACACACACACACGGCAACACCCCATTTACACACACACACACGCCAACACTAACGTTTACGCACACACACACGCCAACACTAACATACACACACGGCAACACTAACATTTACACACACACACGCCAACACTAACGCTTACACACACGGCAACATTAACACTTACACACACACACACACGCCAACACTAACACACACACACACCGCCAACATAACCTTACACACACACACACACAGCACTAACGTTTACACACGCCAACACTAACATTTACACCCACACACACGCCAACATAACATTTACACACACACACACCACGCCAACACTAACGTTTACACACACACGCCAAACTGCAACACACGCCACGCAAACATACACACACACACACACACACACCAACACTAACACCCCACACACACACCAACACTAACATTTACACACACACGCCAACACTAACGTTCACACACACACACACACACGCCAACACTAACATTTACACACACACGCCAACGCTACACGCCAACACTAACACTTACACACACACACAGCACTCCAACACTAACACACACACACACACACTGCAACGCCTTACACCAACACTAACTTTACCACACGCCAACACTAACATTCACACACACACACACACGCCAACACTAACATTTACACCACGCCACCTACTTTACACACACACGCCAACCCTACACACCACTTCTTACACACACACACACACACACCAACACTAACATTTACACACACACACACGCCAACACTAACCCCACACACACACACGCCAACACTAACCTTACACACACACACGCACCAACACTAACCTTACACACACACACACACACCGCCAACACTAACACCCACACACACACACACACGCCAACACTACTTACGCACACACACACATACACACGCCAACACAACGTTTACACACACAACACACACCAACACTAACGTTTACACACACCGCCAACACTAACATTTACCACACACACACGCCACACTAACACACACACACACGCCAGCACTAACCTACACACGCACCAACACTAACCCTACACACACACACACACACACACGCCAACACTAACCTTACACACACACACGCCAACAGCTAACGCACACACACACACATCACGCCCACACTAACATTTACACACACACACGCCAGCCTACATTTACACACACACACGCACGCCAACACTAACGTTTACACACACACACCGCCAACACTAACACCACACACACACACACCAAACCCCTTACACACACACACACACACACCAACTTACTAACACACACACACACACACACGCCAACCACTACCTTACACACACACACACACACGCCAACACTAACGTTTCACACACACACGCCAACACTACGTTTACACACACACATACGCCAGCACTAACGTTTACACACACACACACGCCAACACTAACGTTTACCGCAACACTAACTTTACACACACGCACAACACTAACGTTTCCAACACTAACCTTTTACACACACACATACACGCCAACACTAACCTTACACACACACACACCAACACTAACACACACACACACACGCCAACACTACTACACACACACACACACACACACACACACATAAACACTAACAATACAGACACACACACACACCAACACTAACATACACACACACACACAACACTAACACTTACACACACACACACACACACACATACATACACACACACACACACTAACATAACACTTACACACACACACACACACACCAACACTAACCTTACACACACACACACACACACACGCCACTCTTACACACACACACACACACACACTAACACTAACACACACACACACACACACACAAACACTAACACCCACACACACACACACCAACCTACATACACACACACACACACAACACACTAACACTAACGCCCACACACACACACACGCCAAACACTAACCACTTACACACACACACACACGCCAACACTAACATACACACACACACACACACACACACACACACACACGCCAACACTAACATACACACACACACACACACACACACACACACACACACACACACACACACACACACACACACACACACCTACACTAACCTTACACACACACACACACACATAACACTAACACTTACACACACACACGCCAACACTAACCTTACATGGACACACACGTGCAGATACATACATACAATAACACACATACATACGTGCATAGACGCACAAAACTTACAGACACACATATGCAATAACTTACACACGACACATGCGTGCAGGACACACACCAAGCCCATGAACACACACGTACAGACCTCATCATAACCATGCTTTATACGAACACGTATCCCCACAACACAACCAGAAGCTCCCTGGTAACGCTATGAGTCGTGTCCTTGGATACAGAGAAGTGTGGGTGTGCTGGTCCGTAATGTAGGGCCAGAGTAAGGGCCACAGTACAGAGCCACAGTACAGAGCCACAGTACAGAGCCACTGTTACCATATACAGTACATGATTCACAGTATGGTTGGGTCACCACCACTACCACCATTATCACCACCACTACCACCATTATCACCATCACCACCATTATCACCACCACTACCACCATTATCACCACCTACCACCATTATCACCACCACTACCACCATTATCACCACCACTACCACCATTACTTCCACCACCACCAGTTTCACACTATAGTACCACCATGCATGAACTCATAGTGTGGTCGAGCCGGATATTTTTACTCCAGTACACTACCACAACTATCAGTACACTACCACAACTACAGTACACCCCACAACCACTAGTACAACTACCACAACCACTACACAACTTACCACAACCACCAATACACTACCACAACCACCTGTACACTACCACAGTACCAGTACACTACCACAACTACCAGTACACCACTACCACTACCAGTACACTACTACAACCACCAGTACACCACCACACTTCACTACTTACACACTACCACACCTCTCCATAACCACACACTCCCACCACTACCACCACTTGATGATCCACAAGTTGTCTTCATCGGGTCAATGGTCCCATACTACCACAACTACTCTCATAACCACATCACACCAACAACCAGCAGTACCTACCACAACACACAACTACCACCACTGCATGATTCACACGGTGGTCGGGTTGCTGCCCTACCACAACCTTGTCGTAGCTGGTGGTGGTGGTGGTAGGCCCATACCATCATGCCCTCGAGTATCCCTCACGCCGCCACAAGTTTGGAATACTTCACCTCTACACGTTACTGCTCTTTCACTGCCCTCAATCTCCCTCCCATTACACATCTCTTGCAAAATGGGTGTTCTGTTCTTCCTCACTGTATACATTCAAGATGTTTTTTCCTGTATTGAGATAAAAATTTTATCCTTTAGGCATGGAGTCTCCCTGTAAACCTCCTCCAGAGAATCATTGTAATCGCAGACTGCCACCATCTGGGGTGTTTCACCTGAGACGACGTCCTCTGTGTCAAACGTCGCCCATCGTCTGCAGGTCTCATCTCAACCTCCCCATCCGCCCTTGAAGGATTCCAGACTCGATAGGGACTAAGAGCTGAAGGATATTTAGAGGATAAGGATGTGTTTCCATGAGGACGGAGGTTTAAAGGCAAGGTTTACTGCATGGAAGTTCTCCTGTCGACCAGAGGGTCAGTGACCCTCCTCCTGATTCCGCAGTGAGGAATCCTGTCAGTGAGGCCGGGGGCCGCGATCTCCGATCCCTGTACCATGACCTTGGCTTCTCCCCACACACACACACACACACACACACACACACACACACACCATGGTACATGTGTTCTGTCTGTACCTCCACCACCTCCTCCTCCTTGCCACCCCCTCTCCTTCCCTCCCTCCCTCACATCCCCAAGGCCTGTGCTTGTGAGACTCTCTCCTCTCTCACACAGTCGCTGGCTGTAGGTGTCTGAGTCATATTACAAGAAGAGAGAGGGAAGAAAAACACAGCAGTGACTCACGACATGAGATACAAGAGACAAGACCCACAAGGTTCGGACGATGAATAAATTGCTGGTAGCTGGCTGACCCCCTCTACCTCATCACCCACACCTTAACTCCACCACCCAAAAATGTCCTCCAAATTACTCTGAGACTCTACCTATATTGTATACCTTCACAATCACAGTAAGGCATGGCCATTGGTAAATATTGTAATTTGTCTCCTGACTGGAGTGAACGTACGGCTAGGTAGAGTCTCAGTGTACAGTGTCAGTCTTGGAGGTTTGTGCTGAGTGTAAGTCTTGTGAATTTGGCCCCAGGCAGATGTGAACGTTCTGGGAGTGTGTGGCACCACTCAAACATACACACACACACATCTTAAGCATCACTGCTCAGATACTTAAATGTTAGGAGCTAGTTAGACAGTCCTAGCTGCTACTGAGGACATCACATGACTAAATACGCCTTCCAGTATCGATGATAATAATAATAATAATAGTATAATAATAATAATAGTGTATTAAGTAAAATCGTGTGTATACAATAAACGTGTCCTAGACAGTGCAGGTATACAACAGTGGTAATCAGTAAGGCAATTTGACCCAAGAATAGCCGTCAAAGCCATCACATGTTTATTTCCAGTAGTGTCACGTCTAATAATCTCAACTGAATCCTTGAACCCTGAATCTGAACCCCCGAACCCAAATCCGTACCCATGAATCCGGATTACACATACGCAGTCTATGTTTACTGTTTTACCTGCACTGTCTATATAAACTGTCTGTATACCTGTACTGTCTGTGTGTGCAAGGTTAATCAATGTAAACTTGTATGACAATTATACTGAATAAATATGTATGTATGTGTGTATGTATGTATGTATGTATGTATTGTGTACATATTGTAAATGAAAAAAAGTTTACTATAAAACACGTTGTTCTTCCTGTATGGGGTTCGGTCTGGGATTCAGAATGGGTGAGTCTGGGGTTCGAAACGGGGGAGAGTTCTGGAATGTGGCGGGGTACTGATTCGGTTCTGGAATGTTGCAGGATCGGGGGAGGGGGATTCAGGGTTTTGGTGAATAGTCTGACCAAGTAACGACACACACACACACACACACACACACACACACACACACACACACACACATTCCTTTAAAACAGTTATATAAAACCATTAAGCCTTCAATTATATAAATGGTTTTTAGTCACCTTACAGTATAATAAAACCTAAAGGTTTTTTTTTTATTTTACAATTTGTGGATTAAACCAAAACATTAGAAAAAACCCAGATTAAAAACCTATCTATTACCAAAGAATAAACCCAGGAGGAAAAAACTAAACACCAGCATTAATAAAACCTCCTAGAGAATAATAAAACCAAGAGGGAATAAACCACTGGATAAAAACCCACACACTTAAAACCCTAGACAAAAGAGGAAAACAAAAATGAAAACCAACATCAATAAACCTAAGACCAACAGACAAACCACCATATAATAAACCCATCCATAACTAATTATTAAAACCACAAGAAAAACCATTTAAAAAACACACCAGCCATAACCAAAGAACAAAACCAGATAGAGATGTCTCATCACTGTTAATCGCAAGTGTTGGGTGTTTATGTTGAGAACGTGTTCTCTTGGTCTCTGTGAGATTCTGTTACATGAATTTCATTTTGTCTCCTCCCTCCTCCCTCCTCTCTCTCCACATGCATGGTGGTTAGTACCCTCCTATGTATCACCCAAATCCTTTCCCCTCCATCCTTTTACATATGGAAGAGGGGAGAGGAGGAGGAAGTTCACACACTCCCATGCATTCCCTAATTTCTTCCTCCACTCCAAACATCCTTCCCATCCCAACCAAAATCCTTTCCTCTCCCTTTTCATACAGGGAAGGAGGGAGGAGTTCAACATCCCCCCCTCTCTCATTTCCTCCCTCCCCATCCTCCCCTTCTTCCTCCTCTCCTCTCTCTGTCTCTCTCCCTCCTTCCCTCCTCCACATGCAAGGAGGGAGTTCAACCCTCCCTCCCAAACATTCCCTGCCTACCTCCTGTCCCTATTCCTCCCCAAATCCCACCTCCACATGAAAGGGAGGGGTGGTCCTCTCTCTTTCTCCTCTCTCTCTCTTCTCTCTCTCTCTCTTCTCCCCTTCCTCCTCCTCTCTCTCCTCCTCTCTCTCTCTCTCTCTCTCTCTCTCTCCTTCTTCCCTCCCTCCCCTCCTTCCCTCCTCCCTCCCTCCCTCCCTCTCTCCCTGTCTCTCTCTCTCCCTTCTTCCCCTCCTCCTCTCTCTCTCCCTTCCTCCCTCTCTCCCTCCCTCCCTCTCTCCCTTTCTTCCTCTCTCTCTCTCCTTCCTCCCTCTCTCTCCCTCTCTCTCTCTCTCTCTCTCTCTCTCCCCTCCCTCCCTCTCTCTCTCTCCCCTTCTTCCCTCTCCCTCCTTCCTCCTCCTCTCTCCCCTCCTCCTCCTCTCTCTCTCCCTTCTTCCCTCCCTCCTCTCTCTCCCTTCCTCCCTCTCTCCCCTCCCCTCCTCTCTCCTTTCTTCCCTCTCTCCCTCCCTCCCTCCCTCTCTTCTCCCCTTCCTCCCTCCCTCCCTCCCTCTCTCCCTCCCTCCCCTCTCTCTCCCTTCCCTCCCTCTCCCTCTCTCTCTCTCTCTCTCTCTCTCTCCCCTCCTCCCTCCCTCCCTGACACGCTAGTATGGACCTAATCGCATAAATTGTATTTGTGTTTGATAGGGGCGTGTAAATTTACCCCTTGTCTGTCCGTCCGTGTCTCCATCCGTCCGTCCGTGTCTCCATCCGTCCGTCCATGTCTCCTCCGTCCGTCCGTGTCTCCATCCATCCGTCCATGTATCCATCCGTCCGTCCGTGTCTCCATCCATCCAGTGTGTCCTCCGTCCGTCCGTCCATGTCTCCATCCGTCCGTCCGTGTTATTCCGTCAGTCTGTCTGGTGTGGTCCAGGTCTGGTCTGGGTATGTCTGTCTATGTCTGTCTGTGTCTCTTTCTGTTCCATATCCTGTGTCTTGGGTCTGTCTGGTTGCTCTATCTATCTGTCGTGTATGGTTCGGTCGGTATCTGGTCTGGTCTGTGTTTCAGTCTGTCTGTCTGTATTTCTCTATCTGTCGTGTGATGTTCTGTCTTGTCTGTCTGTGTTGCTCTGTCTGGTGTCTGTCTATGTTCTGTCTGTCTGTCTGTGTTCTGATCTGTTTCGTTCGTATGTGCATCCTGTCTGTCTATGTTATATCTGTCTGTCTGTAAATTTCATCTAGTTCGTGATCGTATGTCTAGTTTTCATGTCGTCTGTATTTCATTCATCTGTCTATGTTTCTGTCTGTCTGTCTGTGTCTCTTCTGTCTGTCTGTGTCTCTGTCTATCTGTCCGTGTCTTCATCCATCCTCCATGTCCATCCATCCGTCCGTGTTCCATCAGTCCGTCCATGTCTCCGTCCGTCCGTCCGTCCGTCAACACATCCAAAACGTAGGTCACTTTGTCTGGTTGAGGTAGAGCTTTTTGGCGTGTTGAGTTTTGGGATTACCTTTGTTCAGCTTAATCTCGACCTATCTCTTTACGCTGGAGTTTAATCTGGGCCTATGTTATTCAGCTTAATCTAGGGCCTCTTTGCGTTGAGATCTTAATCTGGGCCTATCCTTACGTTGACCTTAATCTAGGGCCTATCCTTACGTTCAGCTTAATCTAGGGCCTATCCTTTACGTTGACCTTAATCTAGGGCCTATCCTTACGTTCAGCTTAATCTAGGGCCTATCCTTACGTTGACCTTAATCTAGGGCCTATCCACGTTGAGCTTAATGGGGCTATCCCGTTGAGCTTAATCTAGGGCCTATCCTTACGTTGAGGCTTAATCTAGGGCCTATCCTTACGTTGAGCTTAATCTGGGGCCTATCCTTACGTTGAGCAATCTAGGGCCTATCCTTACGTTGAGCTTAATCTAGGGCCTATCCTTACGTTCAGCTCTAGGGCCTCCTTACGTTCAGCTTAATCTAGGGCCTATCCTTTACGTTGAGCTTAATCTAGGGCTATCCTTACGTTGAGGCTTAATCTAGGGCCTATCCTTTACGTTGAGCTTAATCTAGGGGCCTATCCTTACGTTCAAAACTTCTAGGGCCTATCCTTTACGTTGAGCTTAATCTAGGGCCTATCCTTACGTTGAGCTTAATCTAGGGCCTATCCTTACGTTGAGCTTAATCTAGGGCCTATCCTTGCGTTGAGCTTAATCTGGGGCCTATCCTTACGTTGAGCTTAATCTAGGGCCTATCACGTTGAGCTTAATCTAGGCCTATCCTTACGTTCAGCAATCTAGGGCCTATCCTTACGTTGAGCTTAATCTAGGGCCCTATCCTTACGTTGAGCTTAATCTAGGGCCTATCCTACGTTGAGCTTAATCTAGAGCCCTATCTCACGTTCAGCTTAATCTAGGGCCTATCCTTTGAAACGCTTAATCTAGGGCTATCCTTACGTTGAGCTTAATCGGGGCTATCCTTACGTTGAGCTTAATCTGGGCCTATCCTACGTTGAGCTTAATCTAGGGGCTATCCTTACGTTGAGCAATCTAGGGCCTATCCTTACGTTGAGCTTAATCTAGGGCCTATCCTTGTTGAGCTTAAATCTAGGGCCTATCCCGTTGAGCTTAATCTAGGGCCTATCCTCACGTTGAGCTTAATCTAGGGCCTATCCTTCACTGAGATCATTTTAAGGCACTGCTCTCTCTGTTAAGCTCATCTTAGGGCGTTAACCTTTGCGTTGAGCTCAATTTTAGGGGGTTAAATTTGGGGTTGAGCTCAATTTGAGGGGTTAAATTTGGGGTTGAGCTCAATTTTAGGGGTTAAATTTGGGGTTGAGCTCAATTTTGGGGTTAAATTTGGGGTTGAGCTCAATTTTAGGGGTTAAATTTGGGGTTGAGCTCAATTTTAGGGGTTAAATTTGGGGTTGAGCTCAATTTTAGGGGGTTAAATTTGGGGTTGAGCTCAATTTTAGGGGTTAAATTTGGGGTTGAGCTCAATTTTAGGTGTTAAATTTGGGGTTGAACTCAATTTTAGGGGATTAATCTCGGCGTTGAGCTCGTTTTACGCGCTTACCTGCCATACACACTTCTACTGTGCTTAGCGATAATAAAAACACACAGTCTTTTATTTTAACCTAATTCTTCCTCCCCCTTCCCCCTTCCCTGCTGCCCCCTTCCTCCTCCTCCCCCTGCTGTCCCCCTCTTTCTTCCTCCTCCCCTACAACCCCTTTCCTCCCCCCTCCCCCCTGTTGCTTTCTTCCTCCTTCTACCCCTTCCTCCTTCTACCCTTCCTCCTCCCTCCCTTACAGTCCCTTACCTTCTCCCCCTGCTTTCCCCTTCGTTCTTCCCCCTCCTCCCCTGCTGTCCTCTACACCCCTCCCCCTTCCCCTTCCATTCCTCTTCCCCTTCCCATTTTTTTTGTCATTGTTTTAGTTTTTTGTTTTTTTTGGGTAATTTTAAGTTTGTGAAGACGAGGAATATTTTATTTTAACGAGTCATTTATTAGTAGTATTTAACCTTGGTACTATCCACTTAACTGTCGACATCCTTATCCACATATCCATAAGCCACTTCACCTATCCATCCACCCACACAACAAACAACCCACTCGTGCATTCCAGTCACCCCCTCCCCCCCCCCACACACACACACACTTTGTGAAGGATTATATATCGAAGGTGTGTGTGTGTGTGTGTGTGTGTGTGTGTGTGTGTGTGTGTGTGTGTGTCTCCTCGTCTGATTTGTCTACGTACTGTATCTGTCAACCTTTTATTCTCCCTACCTCCCTCTTA
>NW_024718147.1:45000-85000 GCF_018991925.1 Homarus americanus
TCCTCTCCCCCCCACCCCCTAGCAGCGACTATTAGCCAGTGTGTTAAGTGTGTCTTTACCAGATATATGTGACGTCACTACAACACCCTGACACCCTCGATACGGCAATTCAATTACAGCTATTTTCCCGCCGCGGTTGAACGGGATTTTGACCCTTAGTGGCTGGTGGCCGAGGTGTTGCCTGGGCCCCGCATCCTCACGGCCGTCATTACGAAGCCTAAACGATCCTGCGACACTGTATTTTGTAGTGTAATTTGATCAAGAAGACGTCCACGGTCAAGAAGACTTCGTTCTCAAGCGTGCGTTCGTCAGTTGGATCCGCTTGTGTACACCGCGAACCCCGGATAGCTGGGCCGCGTCCCCGTCCCTGTGTTGTTGGCTTCCCCGCCGCGCCACACACCCGCACCAACCTCCTCCCACCACCACCTCCGCCACACGAACTCTCTTTATTGAGCACGAAAGCGTTCGTAAAGGGCACTAAATCTGTGCTTTGGGAGGATAAGTCGACTGGCGTTTGGGAGAGAGCAGCGGCGGTGAGATAGCTAGCTAGGGCATTCGGACGAGGACATACTTGCGGTCTCACGTAGCCGGCGGCTATCCAACTCTTTCTCAAAATAAGCAGACACATTGCAGACATGCTCGTTGCGTCCGACTCCTCGCTCCCTGGCTTCGTTCACCATCCACCGCGTTCGGGCGACACTGATCCTAACCAGATCACCCAATTCGTCTTCCTCACACGACAAACAACCCAACCATCAAAGAGCGAGACTCATCACCCGGGTTATGATAACAGCAGAGTGAGAGTTGAGGGTTGATGAGGCCAAGTCAAGCGGGGAGGGTTCGCGAGGAGGGGAGTTTAGTGGTAGCCAAGCGTGTCCCAGCATAATCTGGCAGGTCTTAGGCAGCAGAGACGGGCCCCAGACGCTGCTGTCATACAACACACACTACACACCATACACCATACAACACATAAGGTTAAGTGCTCAAACCCAGCGCGCACCACGACACCCACCAGAGAGTGTAGCGGCCCAGTGGTGGTGCAGCAGCCAGGGACTCACACACACCACCCTACACTCCCATCACCTCAATGTTAAATCTTTTTGGGTAGAATCTTCTCTAACTTACCCTAACCTGATCCTAAGTCAACCTAATCTTACCCAATCCAACCTACAGCAAGCAAACTTCTCCTACGTTAACTTGCCTAACCCAACCCACGTTAGTTTAACTTAAATCACCCAAACCTAACCTAACCTAAACCTAGCCTGACCTAAGCTTCGCCGACGTAACATAAACCTGTCCTAACCAACGCTAATCTAAGCTAATCTAACATAAACCAAATAATAATAATAATAATAATAATAATAATAATAATAATAATAATAATAAAATAATAATAACTTTATTCCTCGGTGAAAGATTGAGAGAGACTTGCATCATTAGAGACTGACAGACCAAATAACAAAGGTATAAACAGGTGTGTGAGAGCTAATTAACACAGGTACAACAGGTGTGTTTAACAATTAACACAGGTACAACAGGTGTGTGAAATAATTAACACAGGTACAACAGGTGTGTGAAATAATTAACACAGGTAAAACAGGTGTGTGAAATAATTAACACAGGTACAACAGGTGTGTGAAATAATTAACACAGGTACAACAGGCGTGTGAAATAATTAACACAGGTACAACAGGTGTGTGAGATAATTAACATAGGTACAACAGGTGTGTAAGAAGAGATAATTAACACAGGTACAACAGGTGTGTGATAAGAGATAATTAACACGGGTACAACAGGTGTGTGATATAATTAACACACGCACAACAGGTGTGTGATATAATTAACACACGTACAACAGGTGTGTGATATAACTAGCACACGTACAACAGGTGTGTGATATAATTAACACACGTACAACAGGTGTGTGATATAACTAGCACACGTACAACAGGTGTGTGATATAATTAACACTCACAACAGGTGTGTAATACAATTAACACACGAACAACAGGTGTGTGATATAATTAACACAGATACAACAGGTGTGTCAGAAGAGATAATTAACAGACAGGTACAACATATGCGGAAGATAATAACCTAAATCACGAGCTAGTAACCTAAATTACTAGCCAGTAATTTTCTTAGCATATTAAACTCACTAGCCAGATCTTATTTCTCATTGTACAGGTAATTACGTAATAATCCCCCTCCTCTCTCTCTCTCTCTCTCTCTCTCTCTCTCTCTCTCTCTCTCTCTCTGTGTGTGTCTCTCTCTCTCAATAGCTGAACTAGGTCAACACACGAGCTATTTAAGGAAACTCTTATTGCCGCCACTCACCTGAATATATGTCATTAACGATATTCGCAGTCAAGGTGTTGCTATATCGTCATTTGCAACTATCTCTTCAGTGTAAATGACATTGTTAACCACTATATTGGAATCATCATCATCATCATCATCAACATCATCTTCATTATTACCATCATCCATATCATGAGCAATGCCGTTATCATCATCAACATCATCATTATTACCGTCATCATCATCATCATTAAAAATCCCAAACACGGAACCTTACCTTTCATCATTAACCTGAAAACACCTGATGATAAAACAGTTGCCAGGTGAGATACGACACAACGTAAACACAAAACAAACATAGATATTAAAAGAAGGAATTAAAAAGGGGAATAGAAAATAATAATGGAAATATGACGCGACAAAAACATGGGCGAGTGTCTGGAGTAACAAGGCCAGTGAACCTTTCGAAACGCGGACTAATATTCCACCTAATACGATTTAAAACACTATTTAAACTCATATATAATTACTAACTCAAGAAAACAGAATTATAGTTTGTAAAATAAACATTGGAATAAAGATAAATAAGAGAGAAAGAGGATACACGAAGAGGAAAAGAGAGAGAGAGAGAAGAAATGGTAGCGATTGGTGGGGGTAGGGTCAAGTGGCGACATCTATAAACATTCGTGGCCAATGGAAGAACTACTCGTAAGATTCGCGCGCTTTTTATAGTATGGAGAAAATGTACATTCCACAGGCCAGACACTCGCTTAATACTTACTCTTAACTAATGAAAATACCTTTACCGCACTTAATTAAACTATATCTATTAATTCAACATAATATAAGGGCTTTAATGGCCGTCACATGTTAGGATTTAAACCGAAAAGAAACAAACGAATACCAACAACTTCACACACACACACACACATTATAGAAACTACTGGGGTAAAATAGAGACATTCCATAAATAAAAGCCTTGGTGTGTGTGTGTGTGTGTGTGTGTGTGTGTGTGTGTGTGTGTGTGTGTGTGTGTGTATGTGTGTGTGTGTGTATCATGAAGCACACGAGGGTAAATGTCGGACACGATGTGGCAGAGGAAAATAATAATTACATGCATAATGGACACATCTCAGCCCGTGTGTGTGTGTGTGTGTGTGTGTGTTCCCGTTATCACCCAGCCAACACGCCCACTGACGGACGATTCATCCAGCGACCACGGAGAGGCCCGACCAAGAGCAAACAGTACACAGCGAATAAGAAAGAAAAAAAATTAAATAACACAAAAGACGAAAGAAAAGGAAGTTATTAATAATTGAGGATTAATAAGAGGAGAGAGAGAGAGAGAGAGAGAGAGAGAGAGAGAGAGAGAGAGAGAGAGAGAGAGAGAGAGAGAGAGAGAGAGAGAGCGAAGTGTTCTGGTGTGCAAACTTACCTAACTGGCAGCGCGTGACGTCACCGAGGAATGTGGTGGCGGGAACTTCAAACAAGAGACTCTGGGACGAGAAAACAAGAACTTCACCCTCGAGTTGCCGACGCGGGGCCACCATATTCCACATTATTCCTACCCAATAACTAAGAAACCCGAAGGACAAGACCCTACCCCGACAGTAAAACCCCGACGTGACCGATAACCCGACAGAATGGAGGGTGTTCGGTGTGGTTGTACCGAGGCGGGAAGGTCGGGAATTAAAAAAATCGGCTGTGAAATCGGACGCAGTGGTAGTTAAGTGATCGGCATGCGCAGGTATAGAGTGGGGGGGGGGGAGGCTCTGGTGAGGGCCACTTATTTACCGCTCTACACCAGGTATGTGCACTTACTCTATACCTCACAGCTCTAACTAACCCAACCAGACTACCACCACCACCACCACTACTACTACTACAAGCTCTATCAGGACCTCTACAACTACCACCACCACCACTACTACTACTACAAGCTCTATCACCATCTCTCCTACTACAAAGAGCTTTAACACTCTAACACCGCCTCTACCTGCTTTAACTAACACGCGCTTAATGACCATCCGTTCTAAGAGCTCTAACCTGCCGCTCTCATAGTGCTTCAGCTCTACCTCTTTGTTCTCTTGTATTTAGAGCCCAAACACTCTAACCTGCCTTTCTAATACAGGTAAGAGCTCTATCATATATTCTTAATTTTCTTTAGAGCTCTTAAATTGACGCTCCTTTCTTTAGAGCTCTTAAATTGACGCTCCTTTCTTTAGAGCTCTTAACTTGACGCTCCTTTCTTTAGAGCTCTTAACTTGACGCTCCTTTCTTTAGAGCTCTTAACTTGACGCTCCTTTCTTTAGAGCTCTTAACTTGACGCTCCTTTCTTTAGAGCTCTTAACTTGACGCTCCTTTCTTTAGAGCTCTTAACTTGACGCTCCTTTCTTTAGAGCTCTTAACTTGACGCTCCTTTCTTTAGAGCTCTTAACTTGACGCT
The DNA here is from genome assembly GCF_018991925.1 of Homarus americanus. Classification (NCBI taxonomy): domain Eukaryota; kingdom Metazoa; phylum Arthropoda; class Malacostraca; order Decapoda; family Nephropidae; genus Homarus; species Homarus americanus. The sequence goes on from NW_024718147.1 coordinate 49,748, forward strand.
CCTTTCCTTAGAGCTTTAAACTACAGGCTCACTTATATCTAGAGCTCAAACTACCACTCTGTTATACTCTGAGCTCTAGTTTGTTTTTATCGTGTTGTTAGAGCTATCAGCAATTGTTCTCTTATTGATAGAGCTTGTATATTTAGAGCCATAGCCGCTGGGTCTCATATATAGAGCTCTAGTCAGCCAGGGCTCTAACCTACGCTCTAACAGTCTCTTAACGACCACTAACTCTATAAACCATCGCTTAATATGCATCTGTATGTGTGTATGTTTCTTTGTGTATGTGTGTGTGTGTGTTTGTGTACGTAAATCCCCACCTGTGTGTACGTCTAGTGTCAATCCTCTCCATAAAACATATGTCCATCATCTGGTGTGTGTGTGTGTGTCTGGGTATGTATGTACATACGTACACGTGTGAGTATAAGCTAGTGTGTGTGTGAATGCATGTTTGTGTGTATGTATGTGCGTGGAAACGTACATGTGTGATAGCAAGATTATGTGCATACATGCACATGTGTATGTGTATTCGTATGTACTGTAAACATAAACGCGCACGTGTGTGTGTGTGTGTGTGTGTGTGTGTGACTCACGTGAAGGTGCACATGTGTGTATATTATTAAAGTCAATTGTCAACAACCTCGTATGTGTGCGTGTGTATGTTTGTTATTGTATATGTACTGTACTTGTTGTTGTGTACACCTACATGTGTACACCAGTGTGAGAACATGACGTATACACAACACAACCAAAAAGCATTATCCACATTTAACAAACTTAAAAAGTAACAAAAAAAAAATAAACAGAAAGAATCAAATTCAAAATAAATAACAAATGTTTAAAATATCAACAAATAAATGAACTAAATTAATACTTCCTCACATAAAATATCACAGGTAACAAAATTAACATAAGGAAATATATAACAAATAACTACAAAATTAAAACAAACTCGACATTAACACAAGCAAAAGATCCTACATTACAATACAATTTAACGCAACACATCAAACACAATCCAACATATACAACAAATACACAATACAACTACAACACAACCACAACAAAAACAAACCAGGGAAAAACAAACACACGCTCACAGTTAACTAGACACAACACACATGAGAACATAACACTGTCTTGCCACAACTCGCCCTTGTGTTGTCTCAAGGTCGATAATCCCATTAAAGCTTATGGGGAGGTGAGTCTTATTGTCTTTTCCAAGTTTTTATGACCCTTAAATAATAATAATAATAATAATAATAATAATAATAATAATAATAATAATAATAATAATAATAATAATAATAATAATAATAATAATAATAATAATAATAATAATAATTATAATAATAATAATAATAATAATAATAATAATAATTATAATAATAATAATAAAAATAATAATAATAATAATAATAATAATAATAATAATAATTATAATAATAATAATAATAATAATAATAATAATAATAATAATAATAATAATAATAATAATAATAATTATAATAATAATAATAAAAATAATAATAATAATAATAATAATAATAATAATAATTATAATAATAATAATAATAATAATAATAATAATAATAATTATAATAATAATAATAATAATAATAATAATAATAATAATAATAATGATAATAATAATAAAATAATAATAATAATAATAATAATAATAATAATTATAATAATAATAATAATAATAATAATAATAATAATAATAATAATAATAAATAATAATAATAATAATAATAATAATAATAATAATAATAATAATAATAATAATAAATAAAAAATAATAATAATAATAATAATAATAATAATAATAATAATAATAATAATAATAATAATGATAATAATAATAAAATAAAAATAATAATAATAATAATAATAATAATAATAATAATAATAATAATAATAATAATAAAAATAATAATAATAATAATAATAATAATAATAATAATGATAATAATAATAAAATAATAATAATAATAATAATAATAATAATAATAATAATAATAATAATAATAACAATAATAATAATAATAATAATAATAATAATAATAATAACAATAATAATAATAATAATAATATGAACAACAACAACAACAAAACTGATAATAGTTCATATTTCACAACGTCCGGATAAACGAATATCTGGCCCACCAGGAGTCCGGCTACTGAGTATGAGGGAGTCTGCAGGGAGGTCCGGATAAACGGAGGTGTGTATAATCAAGAGTGCGGTATGTGGAAGATTTAATGAAACACAGTGATACCTCCATCTACCGGACTATATGGGAGGGAATCCGTTATATCGAGGTCCGTTAGATGAAGCTTTCACTTTCAATCCAAATATACGAGGGTACGGATAGCATAAGTCCGGATAAACGAATGTGAAATAATCGACAAGAGGAGAATGCTAACATGGGGTAATAAGTACGGATATAACGAGGGGACGGTAATAAAATTTCGGGCTAAATGTCCGGATAAACGCGGTTCCGATCAACAATTGTCCGGATAAACGAGACAAGAATAAAATCCGGATAGATGACTGTAACATGATAACCACTCCGGATAAAATAGTCTGTACTACCGAGGATATTGCCATGAAGTCCGGATAAATGAGCAGTACGGTTAATAAATAGTCCGGATAAACGAGAGCGTGAGGGGGGAGCTGGGTAGTGCAGCCAACCCTGATGACCTCTGCTTAAAGGGTCAAGTGATATGCGGGCGTGGGGGAGGGGGTGAGGGAGAGAGTGGGGTGAGGGAGTGGGTGAGGGAGAGGGTGTGAGAGGGGAGATGCTGGGGGGGAGAGGGTGTGGGGAGGGGTGAGGGAGAGAGTGGGGTGAGGAGTGGGTGAGGGAGAGGGTGTGAGAGGGAGATGCTGGGGGAGAGGGCGTGGGGGAGGGTGGGGAGTGGATGTGAGAGGGAGAAGGGAGGAGATGGGGTGAGGGGGTATATGAAAGAGGGAGAGCGTGAAGAAGAAGAAGAAAGAAGAAAGAAGAAGAAGAAGAAAGAAGAAGAGAAAGAAGAAGAAGAAGAAGAAGAGAAAGAAGAAGAAGAAGAAGAAGAAGAGAAGAGAAGAAGAAGAAGAAGAAGAAGAGAAGAGAAGAAAGAAGAAGAAGAAGAAGAAGAAGAAGAAGAAGAAGAAGAAGAAGAAAGAGAAGAAGAAGAAGAAGAGAAGAAGAAGAAGAAGAAGAAGAAGAAGAAGAAGAAGAAGAAGAAGAAAGAAAAGAAGAAGAAGAAGAAGAAGAAGAAGAAGAAGAAAAGAAGAAGAAGAAGAAAAGAAGAAGAAGAAGAAGAAGAAGAAAGAAAAGAAGAAGAAGAAAGAAGAAGAAAAGAAGAAGAAGAAGAAGAAGAAGAAGAAGAAGAAGAAGAAGAAGAAGAAGAAGAAGAAGAAGAAGAAGAAGAAGAAGAAGAAGAAGAAGAAGAAGAAGAAGAAGAAGAAGAAGAAGAAGAACTCACTTCTCACATATTCATAGTATGGAAATGTTCACTTAAAACCAGTTCCTCTATAAATAACTTCCTATCCATGTACGTATCTTGTGTACGTATCATAGTCACCATGTGTACGTATCCTGGTCACCATGTATACGTATCTTGTGTATGTATAATGCCCACCATGTATGTATCTTGTGTCTGTGTAGATATGTGTACATCCTGGCACTTACTAAATTATATACATGAGGCTGCCAGATTGCCAGAGTCAGATCTAGATATACTCGTATCCAGTGCCAGATATAGTGCCACATATACAAGGTGCCAGATATAGTGCCACATATACAAGGTGCCAGATATAGTGCCACATATACAAGGTGCCAGATATAGTGCCACATATACAAGGTGCCAGATATAGTGCCACATATACAAGGTGCCAGATATAGTGCCATTTATACAAGGTGCCAGATATAGTGCCACATATACAAGGTGCCAGATATAGTGCCACATATACAAGGTGCCAGATATAGTGCCACATATACAAGGTGCCAGATATAGTGCCACATATACAAGGTGCCAGATATAGTGCCACATATACAAGGTGCCAGATATAGTGCCACATATACAAGGTGCCAGATATAGTGCCACATATACAAGGTGCCAGATATAGTGCCACATATACAAGGTGCCAGATATTGTGCCACATATATAAGGTGCCAGATATAGTGCCACATATACAAGGTGCCAGATATTGTGCCACATATATAAGGTGCCAGATATTGTGCCACATATACAAGGTGCCAGATATAGTGCCACATATACAAGGTGCCAGATATAGTGCCACATATACAAGGTGCCAGATACAGTGCCATTTATACAAGGTGCCAGATATAGTGTCATTTAAACAAGGTGCCAAATATAGTGCCATTTATATATACAATTTGTCAGGAAGACCGATTACCGAATCATAAAGTCCAATCCTAATCGGCCCGTATTTTAAGGAACCCCAATCTTAAGGAACCTCATTTTAAGGAACCCCAATCTTCAGGAGCCTCATTTTAAGGAACCCCAATCTTCAGGAGCCTCATTTTAAGGAACCCAATCTTAAGGAACCTCATTTTAAGGAACCCCAATCTTAAGGAACCTCATGTTAAGGAACCCCAATCTTAAGTAACCTCGTTTTAAGGAACCCCAATCTTAAGGAACCTCATTTTAACGAACACCAATCCTAAGGAACCTCATTCTAAGGAACCCCAATCTTAAGTAACCTCGTTTTAAGGAACCCCAATCTTAAGGAACCTCATTTTAACGAACACCAATCCTAAGGAACCTCATTTTAAGGAACCCCAATCTTAAGTAACCTCGTTTTAAGGAACCCCAATCTTAAGGAACCTCATTTTAAGGAACACCAATCATGAGGAGCCACAAAATTCTAATGATTAGCTTTGATTGGGGGCTATTACGTGTGACTTTAGTGGTAGTAGTAGTAGTAGTAGTAGTAGTAGTAGTAGTAGTAGTAGTAGTAGTAGTAGTTCCATTACCACCACCACTACTACTGTTATTATTATTATTATTATTATTATTATTATTATTATTATTACTACCTTTTATAATCATGAGGATTGCCAGAAAAAGTAGTAGTAGTAACAATGGTAGTGGTAGCATAAGTAGGTAGTAATATCTCTATTTACTTACATATCCACACTTTACTAACATATCCACACTTTACCAACATATCCACACTTTACTAACATATCCACACTTTACTAACATATCCACACTTTACTAACATATCCACACTTTACTAACATATCCACACTTTACTAACATATCCACACTTTACTAACATATCCATTTATCCGCCAATTCGACACCGTAACTTCATCCATAACTTACAACACACTGAGCTAACCCACCCCTCCCTCCCCACCACTACCAGCACCCATCATTGTCAAACTGCATCCAACTTTTTTAGCAGTCGGGCGATAAGACACCGAATTAACCTGCATCTCTCTCTCTCTCTCTCTCTCTCTCTCTCTCTCTCTCTCTCTCTCTCTCTCTCTCTCTCTCTCTCTCTTTCCCTCCCAGTGACCAGTTTCAAAAGCATTACTGGCCGGCCACATATGGACTTGTAAAACATCCTCGCAGCTGACCCCATCCCCTCCCCCTACCCCACCCCACCCCACCTCACCCCTTTACTTTTGAGAATTATCCCACCACGAGAAACATATGGCATTACCTTCTGTATGCAAATGAGCTTCGATTCCCATATCATGAGAAAGTTATATAGGATCACCTCTTATTCTCTCCTTACTCTCCCTCCTTCCCTTCCTTTCCTAGCCCTGACCCTCTCACCTCTCCCCTCTCCCCCTCTCAAGTTGACCATCTCCCCCCCCTCCCTCCCTCCCCTCTCTCTCTTCTCAGTTGACCATTAAGTTACCTTCACATATTTGATTCGCTGTTTCTTGCCACCTCCCCTCCCCCCCACTCACTCCCCCAAAAGAACAATGACATTACTTGTGCAGATACTGGCCATTACAACCACCACTACCACCATTACAACCACCACTACCACCAATACAACCACCACTACCATCATTACAACCACCACCTACTACCGTATACCACTACCACCATTACAACCACCACTACCACCATTACAACCACCACTACCACCATTACAACCACCACTACCACCATAACAACCACCACCACTACCACCATCACCACCACTACTACCACCATTGGAATGATTGTTATAGTTATTAGTGGTGTTGTGTTGGTGGTAGTGGTGATGTCATTACAACCACCACTACCACCATTCGACTGTTGTTAGTTACTATGACTGATATTTCTACCATCATCACTAGTTTACGTCATAATTACCACACCATACCACCACACCACCATACCACCCCCCCCCCACACACACCACCTTACCTCACCTGCATCTCTCCACCCCTCCTTCCCACCCTACCTGCTCTTCTAACACACCCTTACTTCCCTACCTGTACCTACTTTCCCATCTACCTTTCCCTTCAGCTTTGCCTTTCCATTGTTGATCAAGTTGCGAGGGTTGATAGGGAGAAGGAGGGAGGGAGAGAGAAGAGAGAGGAGGAAAAGAAGGGAAGAAAGAGGGAAAAAATTGAAGGCATGCGTTATCCCTATTCATCGTCCATCAATCACTGGGTCCAGGTAACACGAGAGCTAGGGCCAGGGAGTTTTAGGGTCCCATAGGTTAATTTCACCCTTAATTTCGCATGTTAAATTTTCCCTTAGTTTGTATATTAAAATCTCCCTTAAAAGTTTATATGTTAGTTTCACCCTTAATTTCGTTATGTTAAAATCTCCCTTAAAAGTTCGTATGTTAAATTCTCCCTTAAAAGTTTATATGTTAATTTCACCCTTAATTTCGTATGTTAAATTAGCACCTTGTTTTTATCCGTTAGTTTCAACCTTAAGAGTGAAATTTTAGGTAAAGTTCTTTAAAAATCTCCACAGTTTCCATTTTAAGGGAAAGATTAACATATCTTTAGGTATCTCAACGTCTTCAGTTTTAGGAGAGACATTAAATTACACTTTAATTTTAGGGAGACAATGACTGAAGAACTTTTAAGGGAGAATTTAACATACAAACTTTTAAGGGAGAATTTAACATACAAACTTTTAAGGGAGAATTTAACATACAAACTTTTAAGGGAGAATTTAACATACAAACTTTTAAGGGAGAATTTAACATACAAACTTTTAAGGGAGAATTTAACATACAAACTTTTAAGGGAGAATTTAACATACAAACTTTTAAGGGAGAATTTAATATACAAACTTTTAAGGGAGAAACTAATATATGAACTTTTAAGGGAGAATTTAACATACAAACTTTTAAGGGAGAATTTAACATACAAACTTTTAAGGGAGAATTTAACATACAAACTTTTAAGGGAGAATTTAATATACAAACTTTTAAGGGAGAAACTAATATATGAACTTGCAATCTTAAAAGTTTCTTACGTTCGTTTTGGTAAAATAAAGTGATGTTGCCCACGTCCGTCTGTCCGTGCGTCCGTCTGTCCGTGCGTCCGTCTGTCCGTGCGTCCGTCTGTCCGTATGTTTGTCCGTTCGTCTTTCTGTCCGTCCGTCTGTATGTCCGTCCGTCTGTAGGTCTGTCCGTGTATGGGGTAGGAAGGTTAGGTGGAAGGAGGAGGAGGGGAGGGGGTAGGAGGGAGGTAGAGGGAAAAGGGTGGAGGAATGGGAAAGAAAGGGGGGGGGAAGGGTTAGAGGAGGAAAGAGAGAGGAAGGGGAAGGGAAGGGGAAATATAACGAGTATGAAAATTAGACAATGTGGCTGACTGGCATGGCTGACTCACTGACTGACTTGACTCACTGACTGACTGACTAGCTAACTGACTGACTGGCTTGGCTGACTGACTGGCTTGGTTGACTGACTAACTGGCGTGACTGACTGGGCTGACTGGCTTGACTGACTGGCTGGCTGGGTTCCCTGGGGGTCTTGGGAAAATGTAAGTTGATCTGGCGAGTGTCTTTGTTGTTGTTGTTGTTGTTTGTTGTTGTTGTTGTCCGCCATTGTTGTGTGGGGAGACGGTCACCCTGTAAGTCAGTCAGTCAGTTGAGGTAGTCAGTCAGTCAGTCAGTCAGTTAAGGTAGTCAGTCAGTCAGTCAGTCAATCAGTCAGTCAGTTAGTTAAGGTAGTCAGTCAGTCAGTCAGTTAAGGTAGTCAGTCAGTCAGTCAGTCAGTTAGTTAAGGTAGTCAGTCAGTCAGTCAGTTGGTAGTCAGTCAGTCAGTCAGTTAAGGTAGTGCAGTTAAGGTAGTCAGTCAGTCAGTTAAGGTAGTCAGTCAGTCAGTCAGTCAGTTAAGGTAGTCAGTCAGTCAGTCAGTCAGTCAGTTAAGGCGAGTAAGTCAGTCAGTCAGTCAAGTGAGTGAGTGAGTTTAGGTGATCAGTCACTCACTCATTCAAGTCGGTCAGTCACTGTATCTAGCGTCGTTTCTTTTATCCAAAGTATCAATTATTGTGATTTTCTCCTTCCTTCCTTCCTTCCTTCCTTCCTTCCTCTCTCCCTTCCTTCCTTTCTCTTTTCTCCTTCCTTCCTTCCTTCCTTCCTTCCTTCTTTTCCTTCCTTCCCTCTTCCCTCCCTCTCCCTTCCTTCTCTTTCTTTCCTTTCTTCCTCTTCCTTCCTCTTCATTCCTTCCTTCCTTCCTTCCCTTCCTTCCTTCCTTCCTTCCTTCCTTCCTTCCTTCCTTCCTCTTTCCTTCCTCCCTCTCTCCTTCCCTTCCTTCTTTCCTTCCTTCCTTTATTCCTTACTTGCAGCAGCTTCAGTACAGTTTCCTCTCACAACCACCCGGTGTGCCTCAGGGGGACTGTCTTGGCTCCTACTGTTTCTGCTTCACATGGTGTAGTGGAGTGTACTATGTGTATTATACCATTAAAGTCTCCTGTACAACACACACACACACACACACACACACACACACACACACACACAGGGCCAGGCACTATGCTAACCACCATCTGTGAGGGTGTACGGTCAGGGAGTATGTTGCCCAGCTGACCACCATCTGTGAGTGGCCTTGTCTGTTCCTAGATGGGTATTATAAGTTTGGGCTGGTCCTTGTCACTGGTTAGCTGAACCTCAGTCCCAAAGGAGTCCCAGTCCTAAAAGGATCCTCATCCCAAAGAGTTCCAGTCGCAAAAGGGTTCTAATCCCAAAGGAGACCCAATCCCAAAGGGGGGTCCCAATTCCAGTCCCAGTTCTAATAGTCAGACAGGTTAGGCAGGTGTCTACTATAACTTGCTAGTGTTAAGACTGAAGCCACTATAATAACCTAGTACAGTATTAGGGGAAGAAACTAGGAGGATAAGGAGGAAAGGGGAAGGGGGAATGAGGGAGACAAAGAAAGGGAGGGCAAGGAGAAGGGAGGAGTAGAAGGAGGGAGGGAATGGGGATGGGTAGGGAAGTGGAGGGTAAGAAGGAGAGGGCGATGAGGAGACAGGGAAAGGGAAAAGGAAGGGAGCAAAGAAGAGAAGGGAAAGGAGGAAATGAGGAGAGAGAGAGGAAGGGGGTGAGGGGGAGGGGAGAGGCAGGGGAAAAAGGAGCAGGGAGGGGGAAGGAGGAGGAAGGGAGAGGGGGGAAGGGAATGAGGGAGGGGAAGGTATGGTCGGGGGAGGGGGAGGTTGTGCTCCGTTGTCAAAACATAATCTAAAATTAGTCCATAACTTCCAACACTTCTATTTTCTTCCTTTATTTCCTCTATCTTCTTCTTCTTCTTCTTCTTCTTCTTCTTCTTCTTCTTCTTCTTCTTCTTCAATCATCATCAAAATTTTCTTCTTCTATTTTAAGTCAAAGCCAAAACTGTATAAAATCCCAGTGCGAATTGTAACTAATCCCACTCAGGTAACTAATCCCACTCAGGTAACTAATCCCACTCAGGTAACTAATCCCACTCAGGTAACTAATCCCACTCAACAAGGAAACATCAGTGCCAGGCAACAAGGGGATGAGAGCCAAAGGTGTGTTAAGAGTCCGCCGTGTGTGTGTGTGTGTAGAGGGCCAGGCAGTCCATTTAGGGAGAGGTGAGGTGAGAGTGCCAGGTGGATGTCTAGTGCCTCCCAGGTGTGTTTCTAGTGGGCAGGTGGTTGAGAGTGCCAGCTGCTCTTGAAGGCCTTAAGAGCTTGTGGTGGGTGTGGGAGGTGTGGGCGGTTCCGTAGTTACTTCACCCACCCCTTTATCAACAGTCTATTCTATCTATCTATCTATCTATCTGTCTATCTATCTATCTATCTATCTGTCTATCTATCTATCTATCAACTAGTGTCTCATCTTCCCTCTCAACCCTTCTAAGTTAAGGCGTGTGAGGTGAGTGCCCTAATTGAGTGCCACAGGTAAGTGTCAAGAATGCTCCAGGTACGTGCCACAGGTGAGTGCCCCAGGTGAGTACCCTAGTTGAATGCTCCATCTTAGTGCCACATATAAGTTCCCCAGGTAAGTGCCCCAGGTAAGTGCCCCAGATAAGTGCCCCAGGTGAATGCCCCAGGTAAGTGTCAGTACCAAGAGGTCGTGTCAATATGTATACAATCATCAGGTGTTGGCACATATGTATATGTGGCTATGACATATATAAGGTGTACAAGTATACATATATGGATAAAAGTGTTAACATACGCGAATATACAGAATACACGTGGACAGGTATGTATAAAGGTGAATCAGGCGAGTATACACGAAACGTATATACACACATTAGTATTTATACATATAAATAAAAACACGTACACCTAAATATAAATATACAAGGCATATATTCATACAGACACGAGTACATACATAAAAAATTCATACACATCCACACACACACAGACACACGAGCCAGAATGTTTAGATATACACGTGATAAAACACATACAGATACACACACTGAGAGGTGAATACAAATATACCCACATAAGGCATACACATCAAATACATACACACACACACATACACACACTTATATCAAAACAAACAAACAAACAAACAAACACACTTAAGCGCTCTAGCAAGTTGACGTAAATTATATACACAATAGAGATTTATATACATATACATATAATTAAGGTATACAGTTTATATAGGTGTATGAATACCTCACACTCTTAATTACTGTGTGTTTGAGTAACCTCTCTCTCTCTCTCTCTCTCTCTCATCACAACACCTGCCTCACCTGTTATCATCACTACACCTGCCTCAACACCGGCGGTTAAAGGAGAGAGAGAAAGAGAGAAGATAAGATATGAAGAAGAGGGAAAGATGAAGAGGAAGAAGTGAAAGAGAAGGAAAGGGAGAGAGAGAGAAGGAAGGTGAAGAATGAAGGTGAATTGAAAAGTTGGTGGATGAATGAAAGTGGAAGAGGAAAAATGGAGAGGAAATAAAGAAGAAGAAGAAGAAGAAGAAGAAGAATACAATTAAGTTGAGGAATTAAAAGGAAAGGAGAAAAGATGAGAAGAAAGAAATGGAAAGAATAGGAAAATTAAGTGGAGAGAGAGGAGAGAGAGAGAGAGAGAGAGAGAGAGAGAGAGAGAGAGAGAGAGGTAGGAGAGCAGGAGGGTGAGAAAAGGGGTAGTGGAAGACAATTGGGGCGCCTGAGAGGGGTAGAGGGAGGGTATGAGGGAGGGGTAGGGTACGTGGGGGGAGGGAAAGGAGGGGAGGAGGGTAGGTGGGGAGAGAGAGAGAGGGAGAATAATAGATTTGACGAAGCTTTATATGTGCACCACAAAGATGCTTCCCTCCTTCCCCCTCCCTCCCTCCTTCCCTCTCTCCCTCCTTCCCTTCACCCCTGCCTCCCTTCCTCACCCTTTCTTTCCATTTTTTTTACTTTTCACCTTCCTCCTTCCACACATCCTTCCTTCCCTTCCTCCCTCCCTTAATTCTCACCCTTTTCCATCACTCCTCCCTCATCCTCTTCCTCCCTCCTTCCCTCCTCCCATATTTCTCCCTCTCCCATCCGCTCCGTCCATATTTATCACTCTCCTTCTATCCATCTATCTATCCATTATCCATTCCTCAATCCACCCATCCATCTATCACTCCGTCTATCCCACAATGCCCTAGGAAAAATAAATAATAAAATAAATAAATAAATAAATCTGATACATAATTGAAGGAGAAACAATTTATTAATTTATTTGTCGATTTTTTCATATTTTTTCGTAAGATGGAAGACGATTTTTTTTTGTAGGATGAACAAGACTATGTATGACTCCTTATGTATACGTGGTGTATTTTAGATATACAGTACATACATAAATTGTGTATTTCAGGTATACATGTGTATATATGGCGTACGAGTATACATTTCACTGATGTATCACCTAGCAAGATTGTATGCGTATGTATGATTATGCATTCTTACGAAGTGGTTAATTTCAAGCAGTTTAAGAATTAATTCATATATATACGACATCTGTATATTTATGTATATTGTTAAACTCTACTTCATAATTATCCTGTACACGTTGTATGTATGTCTGTATGTATGTCTGTATGTATGTATGCATGTATGTATGTATGTATGTATGTATAATTTTGTGCAGGATGGAAACGTGTATGACTATGTTGTTTCAAGTTAACATTGTGAAATAATATCTCTCTCTCTATTATCTATCTGTCTATCTATCTATCTCTTCCTTTCTCCTCCCTCCTTATTCCCCAACGTATAGGGAAGAAGGAAGGTGGGGGTAAACAAGTTCTCTCTCTCTCTCTCTCTCCCTTCACTTCTTTCTCCCCCTACCTGCAGGGAGGAGGGGAGGGGGAGGGGGAGGGGAAGCCATAGGGAGGCCCTCTTCTAAGGCATTGTCCTTCTGGTCCATATGGTTTCCCTCCTTCCTTCCTTGAGGGGGGCTGTAGGGGGGTGGCGGAGTAAAGGGGGAGGCAACTAAGGGAAGTGAGTTCTACAGGGGGAGGGAAGGGGGTGGGGATGTATATAGAGGAGTGTATGTGGGGAGGGGTGTACATGGGAGAGACAGAGATGTGTGTGTGTGAGAGAGAGAGAGAGAGAGAGAGAGAGAGAGAGAGAGAGAGAGAGAGAGAGAGAGAGAGAGAGGCGCCTCAGTTCCACCCCAAGACATCTCAACCCCATAAGCCCTGATTTCACTAACTAAACCAATCCTGTCACGAATGATTGACCTATATAATAAAAAAGAGACGCTGGTGATTAGGCATAGTGGTAGTTAGCGGCAGCAATGATTCGTTTCCTGTACAACTCAAGCTCTCAATTGCCTTAATCACTTGTTATGGATCAGTGTATAATCTACTCGGTGTGGAAGGACTGGAAGGGGCACTGAACCACACCTGGTAAAGATTGGCTTTAGCACTCACATCCCGATTGGTAATGATGGTATGATTAGATACTAGTCATTAGGATTTGGGTCAATATATTTGATATGGTACTGAATGATTGGTAAACTGTCTGTCTGTCTGTCTGTCTGTCTGTCTGTCTGTCTGTCTGTCTGTCTGTCTGTCTGTCTGTCTGTTGGTCTAAATTGGGAAAGAGACAAACAAATTTAATAAAAGAACTACAACAATTAATTCAACAATAACAACAACAACTACAACAATTACATCAACCACAACAACAATTCATTCAGCAACCACAACAATTATAAAACTGCCCATATAAAATGTAAACACCCCTTCCTTCCTCCCTCCTTCCTCCTCCCCAACCTTTCCCCAACCCCTCCCTCCCTCCTCACCCCTCCCTCTCCGGCGAACCCTTCAAATCACCTGGACCAGAAACCAGACCTCAGGGTGTGACCTTCACCTCTGACCTAACTTCACCGGAATTAAAGAAGGCGTTTCCTGGGCCACCACACCTGCCTCCTGGGTGCTATTAACTTGTTTAGAAGTTTTAATTAGCTTTTAATTATATCTATTATGGTTAACGGGAGTATACACGTGTGCACATAGATTAATACATACATACATACATACATACATACATACACATACATACACAGACATATACACAATTATCATTATTACGCATACTGCCTCCATCCCCTCCCATTTGGCACCAGTAAAGGGAGGGGAGTTGGGGAAGGGGCAGGGGAAGGAAGGTACAAGGCGCAGGCGCAGTGGCACCCGGCAGGCGTGACCAGACAAAGATGGAGGTAAGGTCGTGGCTGACAAAGGTGACCCCCAACACACACTGATTGAGGTCACCTGGGCACCCCCTCCCTCCCTCCTCCCCTCCTTTCCCTTTCCCACCACTAACACCCCTATCCTACATGCCCTCCTCCTTCCCTCCCTTCTTCCCTTCTCTCTCTCTAAACTCCTCCCTTTACTCCCTCCTTCCTGTTCTCCTCCATTCTGTTCCCTCCTCACCTCCTCCTCCCCTCACCACCCCAAGTCTTCTTAACCTCGTCTCCTGTTGTTGTTGTTTGTTGTGTGTGTGTGTACAGGTGGTTAGGTGATGGTGGTAGTGAGACAGATGGTGGTAGTGAGACAGATGGTGGTAATTGAGACAGATGGTGGTAATTAAGAGACAGATGGTGATAATGAGACAGATGGTGGTAGTGAAACAGATGGTGGTAGTCAGACAGATGGTGGTAGTTAAACAGATAATTGTTAGTGAGACAGATGGTGGTAGTGAAACAGAATGGTGGTAGTGAGGCAGATGGTGGTAATTATTTAGATGGTGAGGTATTACAAAACAGATGGTGAAGTGATAAAACAGATGGTGGTAGTGAAACAGATGGTGGTAGTGAGACAGACGGTGGTAGTGAAACAGATGGTGGTAGTGAAACAGATGGTGGTAGTGAGACAGACGGTGGTAGTGAAACAGACGGTGGTAGTGAAACAGATGGTGGTAGTGAAACAGATGGTGGTAGTACCTCAGATGGTAATAAAGACGAACAGGTGGCAAACAGATGGTGGTAGTGAGACAGACGGTGGTAGTGAAACAGACGGTGGTAGTGAAACAGATGGTGGTAGTGAAACAGATGGTGGTAGTACCTCAGATGGTAATAAAGACGAACAGGTGGCAGTGACTGGTAGGGTGACAGGTGGTGGTAGTGACTGATAGTGGTGACTGGTAGTGGTGGTGGTGGTAACTGGTGGTAGACAGCTAGTAGAGAGACCGAGTGGCAGACAGTCTAAACAGTCACACCATCTCCCTCCCCCTGGTCACTAACTGGTGGCAGACTGTTAGTAGGTTCAGTGCTCTTCATCAACCCAACACCTGAATCAAAATAACAAACCTACCAGTCAATAACCACACTACCACAATCAATAACAATCAACCAGTCTATAACCACACTACCACAATCAATAACCACACTACCACAATCAATAACCAAACTACCACAATCAATAACAACATTCATTGATACCCCTTAACAACCACATTAACACAATCAACAACCACCTCCCTCACCACACTACCACAATCAACAACCACCTCACTGACAACACTAGCACAATCAACAACCACCTTACTGACCACACTACCACAATCAACAACCACCTCACTGACAACACTACCACAACCAACAACCACACCACTCTACCACAATCAACAACCACCCACTGACCACACCAAATCAACAACCACACCACAATCAACAACCACCTCCCTCACCACACTACCACAATCAACAACCACCTCCCTCACCACACTACCACAATCAACAACCACCTCCCTCACCACACTACCACAATCAACAACCACCTCCCTCACCACACTACCACAACCAACAACCACCTCCCTCACCATACTACCACAACCAACAACCACCTCACTGACCACACTACCACAATCAACAACCACCTCCCTCACCACACTACCACAACCAACAACCACCTCACTGACCACACTATACCATACCTAACCTAACCAACAAGAGTAAAATAATCAGCTGTTTCTCATAAGACGCCAAGGAGTAAATCTTTCCTTCCTTCCTTCCTTCCTTCCTTCCTTCCTTCCTTCCTTCACCACACGAACAGGAAGTTGACAATCAGGAGGCGAAGCACACCAGATTAGACTGTGTTTTTTGACCACTCAGGAAGGGGAGCACATCGGTAAAACACATCAAAATAGAGTGCTTTTTTTTAACAATCAGAAGGCAAAACACATCAGAATCTATTGTGTTTTCTTAGCCAATCAGAAAGCTCGTGGAGGTATAAGATAATCAGATGATGACATATTTATTTTACTATGTTGATCAAATTGGTGAGTATATCTGAATATGTTAATAGGGCTACAGGTGATTTACTCAATACCCCAGGTGAGTATACCCCAGGTGAGTATATCCCAGGTGAGTATCCCAGGTGGTATACCACAGGTGAGTATACAGGTGAGTATACCACAGGTGAGTATACAAGGTGAGTATCAGGTGAGTATACCCCAGGTGTGAGTATACCCCAGGTGAGTATACTCAGGTGAGTATCCACAGGTGAGTATACCCCAGGTGAGAGTGAGTATACCCCAGGTGAGTATACAGGTGAGTATTACCCCGGGTGAGTATACCCCAGGTGAGGTGTATACCCCAGGTGAGTATACCCCAGGTGGTATACCCCCCCCAGCCACAGGTGAGTATATCCACCAGTTGACAGAACATAACAAATTTACTTCGTCCACACACACGACCCATGCTCCCCACCCCCATTCACCCCCACGACGGCCCCCATGCCCATGATCCCCATTCACCCCTCACGACCCCCATGCTCCCACGATCCCCATCACGACCCCATGCTCCCCACGATCCCCCCCTCACGACCCCATGCCCCCCCCCGATCCCCATTCACCCCACGACCCCATGCTCCCCAGTCCCCATTCCCATCACCCCACGACCCCCATGTCCCACGTCTCCCATTCACCCCTGACCCCATGCTCCCTGATCCCCATTCACCCCCACGACCCCATGCTCCCCCACGATCCCCATTCACCCCACGACCCCCATGCTCCCACGACACCCCCATGCTCCCCCGATCCCCATTCCCCGACCCCCATGCTCCCCCGGCCCCCATTCACCCCCACGACCCCCATGCTCCCCGACCCATGCTCCCCGACCCCCATGCCACGCCCCATTCACCCTGACCCCATGATCCCATTCACCCCACACGACCCCATGCTCCCCACGCGCCCCATGCATTCCCCCCCCATGCTCCCCACCCCCATTCACCCCTCACGACCCCATGTCCCCGACCCCCATGCTCCCCATGCTCCCCACGCCCCATACTGCCCCATGGCCCATATATACCGGCCCCATGGCTGACCCCCATGCTTTCATGCTGCTGACACCCCTCCCTCACGCTACTCGACAGGTACTCATACGCACACAGCCATACGCCCTCATGTATGTATGTAGAAGGTACTCACATAACTGCACGCCACCATGTACGTATGTAGATAGCATACGCACACGGACGTACAAACAGCGCTCAAACGTACACATACACAGCCATCGAAACACAGGCATATACTGTACACAACACCCACAAACATACGCATATACGCAACGCCCCCAACACACACAGATACGCAACACCCTCAACACATGATGTATACATAGGTGCATACGCATATACGCACGACTAAACACAGGTATGTCCGCTCACATTTCTTCACGTACACACCCAGACACTTGCAGGTACACTCACCTCTACGCGCGCGCGCGCACACACACACACACACACACACACACACACACACGACTCGTAACTAATTCATCTAAATATACGCAATATACTTCTTGATATACCCAGATATACCAAACACATCTTCTCTCAGCTGGTACAACCAAATCGCTATGCCCATTTTAACCAACCACTCGTTATACCCATCCTCACCTGGTATATCCAAATATATCCATCGCTCGTACACTAGTTCCTTCCAGGTGGTATATTCAATATATCGATCAAATATACCTCATTTCCCCCTGATATATATATCCAGGTATATCATTAATTATAGATATAGCCGATTATACCATTAATTATACCAGGGTGACTTACGTTCAGGTGATCACGGAGAGACCTAACTAATCCTGGGGCATAATTAGTCCCGTCACAGGTGTTTTAATTACAGACAAACAGACAGACAGACAGATATAGATAGATAGATAGATAGATAGATAGATAGATAGATAGATAGATAGATAGATAGACAGACAGACAGACAGACAGACGTTGGATCCAATACAGTAGTTTGACTTTGGCCATATAATTATACTGTGTGCAGGTCAACCACGTGAACACTAGGGGTCGTCGTAGTGGTGGTGGTAGGGGTAGTGGTGGTAAGGGTAGTGGTGGTACTGGTAGGGGAAGTGGTGGTAGTGGTGGTACTGGTAGGGGGTAGTGGTGGTAGTGGTGGTACTGGTAGGGGTAGTGGTGGTACTGGTAGGGGAAGTGGTGGTAGTGGTGGTACTGGTAGGGGTAGGGGTGGTAGTGGTGGTACTGGTGGGAGGGGTAGTGGTAGGGGGAGTGGTGGTACTGGGGAAGTGTGGTGTTGGGGTGATATATAGGGTGGGGTTTTTTTTTTTTGTAGGAAAAGGAGGGTGAAGGAAGATTAGAGGTGGTGGAAGGAAGTTAAAGTTCGGAAATTGAAGAAGTTTGGGAGGAGGTAAGAGAGGGCGGGCTGACCGCCTAGTTAAGCTAATAGTGTGTTAGGGTTGTGTCATGGGTTAGTTATTGTCTGTCGGTACAGGCACTAGACATCCTACCCTGTCACATATATGGGTGTTTTAAGGGCCTTAGTTCATATTCCGCCGACCCTACTGGCGGATGCTGGTCTAGGGAGGTTGTCTATTGCCTGGCCGTATAGATCGGGGGTGGTAATGGACCTTTTGAGATTTGGTAGCCTTTTGGGAACCATGTATGGTTGTTGTCGTTATCTGATAAGAGTCTTTGAAGGAGTTCTTGCTCTGATCGTTCTATCTTTTGCCAGATTCTGCTGGCCAGGGTGTGCAACTGCTGGTTGATGGGTTTCATTCTCAGGTCTCTATGTATCTCGGCTGTGGTTCTGGTGAAGGGGTATCTTTCACCTGTGACGAATCTTAGGGCTTCATTTTGGACCACCTGTAATTTTAATATTTGAGTGGTGCTCATAGTATGAAGAGGTATTGCTGAGCAAGTTAATATCGGTGTTGGGGAGGCTGCTGGGTGGTGGTGAGGCGTACTGGGCCGGGTGGTGGTGGTGGTGGGGTGTACTGGGCCGGGTGGTGGTGGTGGTGGGGTGTACTGGGCCGGGTGGTGGTGGTGGTGGGGTGTACTGGGGAAGAGGCGGCCGCTGTACTGTACAAGACCCGGCCAAGATGATTGATAAAGGAGATAAGAGTGAGAGATAACAGTCCATGCTATCACCTCAATGGGTTCGTCCCCACCACTTTCACTCCTCTTCCTCTCCCACCTCCTCCTCCTCCTCCTCCTCTTCCTCCCCTCCTCTTCCTACCCTCCTCTTCTCCATCCTGTTATTGGGATTGATGGAAGACGCCCCAAACCCAACCTAACCTAACCTAACCTAATCTTAACCCTAGATTATAGTGACATAAAATACTATGACCAATTTCCTCGAGTACAGTATATTCAAGGGATTCAGTCATCGTACTCAAGGGGTTTAGTCATCGTACTCAAGAGGTTCAGTCATCGTACTCAAGAGGTTCAGTCATCGTATTCAAAGCCACAAGATAACTCTACCATTTTCACTTATTGTCTTAACATTTTCTTGACACTGCTTTCCCTTTCTCCCCACCTCCCCTCTCCCCTCTTCTACCACTTCCCTTCTACTTACCCCTCTCCTCCTTTCCTCTCCCCACCCCTCTTCTCCCACCTCACCTCCCCCCAACGTCACTGAACCCTCCCTTCCCTCTCTCGACCACCTCCCCTCTTCCCCACCCTTCCAATCTCTTCCCCTTTCCCTATCCTTCCCAAAAATGATAGCCTCCCCATTTCTTCCCTCACCTCCCCACCTCCTCCCTCACCTCCCCTCCTCTTCCACCCCTCCCCTCTCTTCCCCTCGTGCACTGAAAATGCCCCCTTCTTTTCCTTCACACACCGATTCCCTCCCCCTCCCTCTTCCTCTTCCCTCACCGCCCCTCTCCTCCCCTTCCGCCTCTCCCCTCCCCTTCCGCCCGTCTCCTCCCCTCCCGACCCTCCCCTGATCGTGTACACAAGCTGTCTCACCCCCCCCCGTCTGGTGTACTACTACTGTGTACTGTTGTGAACGCCAGGGTCTCTGTCTGTCTGTCTCTCTCTGTCTCCTTATCTTTCTTTGTCTCTGTATATTTGTCTCTCTGCCGTCCTCTTATTTTGTCTCCTCTGTCTATGTTTATCTGTCTGTCTCTCTTTGTCTCTCCCTCTGTCTCTCTTTCTCTCTCTAATCGTAAAATTAGTGGTAATTCAGACAAACCCCCAACAGCTGAGATCTTCTTGATGGTAATGGCAAGAAAAATCGCCAAAAGAAAAACTGTTGCAATAAGTGACAAACATTGCAAAGTTAAAAATATTGCAAGGAAATACATTGCAATAATTAAGAAGAAAATTGCAAAGTTGCTTCACATAATTCAGAAACGAGACGAAATATTGCAAACAAGAATGGTGCAAAGTTACGTTTTACGATTAGCAAATAAGGAATGCAATATTGAGAAAATATTATTGCAATTGTAAACAGGAGAAAAGTACAATAAAAGAATAAAGGAAAATGAAATAGGCTCAAGTATTACAATATATGACTTTGCAAATTACAATAGAAAGTAAATGTCAAAAATTAGTGGAAAAAAAAGTTACCTCGTAAATGGTAATGAGAAGAGTTGCAAAAATTGGCCTTGCAAATTAGTACCATAATTGATATATTAAAAAAATTACATAACACTTAAACACATATAAACTCATTACAAAAATTGGCAATACAAAAAAATATATATAGAGACATTACAAATATAAACAAAATCAATATAGCAAAAAACATGAACAAACCAAAAGAAATTACCCCAAAAATATAGACGTTACAAATAAATTACAAAAATTGATTAAGATATTGCAAAAAATAATTATTGACGTGGCAAACGGCAATAGAGAGAGAGAGCAGAGTGCAAAAATGGCCCAAACTTTGGCAGCAGCTGTCTAGACGAGCAAACCTCCTCCCTCTCCCCCTCTCCCCATCCATTCACATTCCAGCCCCATCCCTACACGCCATCCACGCCCTTCTATCACCACACCTCAAGGGTCAAACTCCTTCCCCCAACAAACGCTCCTCGCTCCCACTCCCTCCCTCTCCTCCCAGACGAACCAGGCGGGGAAAGTTGACCTCTGTGTTATAACTCAATACGATCCATATCTCTCTAATACTCCTTGTAGCTGTCATGGTACGGCCCAAAGCCCTGTGTTAAGGTAATGTAACTCTTACGTTAGGGTTCCGCTAGGTCAATTTTTGGGTCCTAAATTATTTTGGGGGGATGGTTATGTGAGGAATATAGTGCTATACTTGCAAGAGAGAAGATGGTTAAGGGAGCTTTATATCCAGGTGTTACAAGGAAGATAATGCTATACTTGAACTAAGAGAGGGCAGTTATAAGCCTTATATCAAAGTGTTATAAGGAATAAAGTGATATATTTAGCTTCAAGCGAGGATTAACTGACCTTTATATCGGGAAACCAAAATAGTGCTATACTCGCCTTAAAGGGGGAGGTTAATTGACCTTTATGTACCTGTGTCGTAAGGGCGAGAGTTGTATTCTTAACTTACGGTGGTTAATATGCTCTTAACTTGGAGGGATCATAACGGCAATAGCTGGATTCTTAACTGTCAATGGTTAGGATTGTTTTATTAACTTACGATTAGGTTAGGTTAATATTAGGTTAGCTTAGGCTACATTAGTATTACGTTAGGTTATGTTAGATTATGTTAGATATAGGTCAGGTTATGTTAGTATTAGGTCAGGTTATGTTAGATCTATGTTAGATTATGTTCGTATTAGGCTTTGGTTTTGTTAGTATTACGTTAGGTTATGTTAGATATAGGTTAGGTTATGTTAGTATTAGGCTTTGGTTAGGTTAATTTTAGTTAGAACATTTCTGGACAAGATAGGTTAGGTTAGGTTAGGTCTCCTTAGATCGTACCACCTAGAAACGCCACTATACTTAGGTCAAAGGTCCAATATGCGTAAAAAATAAGATCTATCAATAGTCAAGGTCACTATTCCGAGGTCAGGTCAACTGTGGTCACAGACATGACCTTACACACACACAGTGGACTACTGCACCACACTCGTCATCGCCACCTCCTGCCACCTGCAGCCCCCCACCCACCTCGCGCAGTCCGCCACTACAACAAAATTCAGCCCATAAGAGCCCGCACCGATAGATATAAGAACAGCACCATCCAATCTATTGTTAAAATAATAAACAACTCCTGATTTATGTACTGTACAGCCCTGTAAATGTATTCAATGCATATTATATCATTATGTCTAAATCAAATGTAAGTCTGTATATTTTCAGCCACCGGCTGCAACTCTATTAATAAACCGTTTATTATTTATTATTATTATTGTTATTATTATTATTATTATTATTATTATTATTATTATTATTATTATTATTATTATTACACACACACACACCAATGTCATCGTATGTACACAAGATGACCCAAATTTTTTCAGGGTCAAGGTCACTCAATACACCTAGGTCACCATAGGTCACTCACTACACCTAGGTCATCAAAGGTCACTCACTACACCTAGGTCACCATAGGTCACTCACTACACCTAGGTCACCATAGGTCACTCACTACACCTAGGTCATCAAAGGTCACTCACTACACCTAGGTCACCATAGGTCACTCACTACACCTACGTCATCAAAGGTCACTCACTACACCTAGGTCACCATAGGTCACTCACTACACCTAGGTCATCAAAGGTCACTCACTACACCTAGGTCACCATAGGTCACTCACTACACCTAGGTCACCATAGGTCACTCACTGGAGATATACTATGCTTGCCTGTATCTAATTGACATTTCTCTATTTACAAACGGGAACTGATTTTATGTACAGTGTCAGCGTAAGGCAGCCGCCATCTTGTCACTACCAACAGTAACCCTACTCAGTGCTGGTGGACGAGGGGAAGGAAGGAAGAAAGGAAGGAAATAAGGAAGGAAGGAAGGAAGGAGGGAAGATGGAAGGGGGTGAGAAGGAAAAAAATGAGGAAAGAGGAAGAAAGGATGGGGGAGAGGGGAGGGGAGAGGAGGATGAGACCATTTAGGGGAAAAAATATGGGAATAGGGGAGGAAAAAAAGGAGTAAAAAGGAAGTGAGGCAATAGAGAGGCAGGGGAAGATTTTATGTAGGGGGGAAAAAAGGCGGTATGCAGGGATGCAACTTAAGATGGGAGGAGGGGGAAGAGGTTGGGAAGGTATTTTTTTTTTTTTGCATACACATCCACACACAGACTTATATACAAAGACATTCATACGCACACACATACCTGAGGCGATCACACACTTAACTACACACACACACACACACACACACACACACACACACACACACACACACCATCACACATCACCTGCATAATAAGAGGGACAAAAAAAACGAGGGAAGGGGAAAGACACCCAACGACAACAACAACAACAACAACAACAACAACAACAACAACGACAACAACAACAACAACAACAACCAACAACAACAACAGCAACAACAACAACAACGACGACAACAACAACAACAACTTAACAACGACGACACGACGACGACGACGACGACGACGACGACGACGATAACAACAACAACAACAACAACAGAAAAAAGAATAAATAGACGAAGTTGATGATTATCCGGGCCAAGGAAGGCGATAGACACAAACACACTTAAGGAGGAATGAGGAGGAGAGAAGAGGAAGGAAGGAAGGAAGGAAGGAAGGAGGAGGAGGGAAGAGGAAGAGGAGGAAGGAAGATGAAGGGGAGAGGTGGAGGGAGGAAAATAAGGAGGAGGAAGGAGGCGGAGGAGGAGGGGACGGAAAGAGGGAGGGAGAGGAGGGGAAGGAAATGGGGATTGGAAAATTGTTTCACATTCCAGCTTTCCTTCCCCATTCCTTCCCCTCCCCTCCTCTACCCTTTCTTTCCGTTTCTCTTCCCTTCAATCCCCTTCCCCGTTACCCCTTCTCTTCTCTCCATCCACTCCTCTTCTTTTTCTCCCCCTCCCTCCAATCCCCCTTCATCCACCACTCCCTTCCGTCTACCCCTCCCTTTTCCCTTCCCTTTTCCTCCCTCTCCACCCCCCCTTCCCTCCAAACCCTCTCTCCCTATCCCCTCTCTCGTTTTCCCCCTCCCCTCTCCTCCCACTTCACCCTCCCCTCCCTCACCCCAGGAAGATTGTAACACGGTCAGGGGGAAGGGGAAGGGGAAGGGGAAGGGAAGGGGGAGAACAGAGGACTTAATATACCACAAAAAAAAATAACAATAAAAAAAACATTCGCGATGCATAGTATTTTTTTGGTACTTGATTTTCTATTACGTCCAGTTAGTGTATCAGAGAGAGAAAGGTAGAGAGTATAGTGAGAGAAAGGTAGAGAGTATAGTGAGAGAAAGGTAGAGAGTATAGTGAGAGAAAGTTAGAGAGTATAGTGAGAGAAAGGTAGAGAGTATAGTGAGAGAAAGGTAGAGAGTATAGTGAGAGAAAGGTAGAGAGTATAGTGAGAGAAAGGTAGAGAGTACAGTGAGAGAAAGGTAGAGAGTATAGTGAGAGAAAGGTAGAGAGTATAGTGAGAGAAGTAGAGAGTATAGTGAGAGAAAGGTAGAGAGTATAGTGAGAGAAGTAGAGAGTATAGTGAGAGAAAGGTAGAGAGTATAGTGAGAGAAAGGTAGAGAGTATAGTGAGAGAAGTAGAGAGTATAGTGAGAGAAAGGTAGAGAGTATAGTGAGAGAAAGGTAGAGAGTATAGTGAGAGAAAGGTAGAGAGTATAGTGAGAGAAGTAGAGAGTATAGTGAGAGAAAGGTAGAGAGTACTATAATTGAGAGAAGTAGAGAAATTTATAATGAGGAAAAGGTAGAGTATAGTGAAAGTAGAGAGAGTATAGTGAAGAGAAAGGTAGAAATTATAGTGGGAGAAAATTAGAAAGTATAGTGAAAGTTGAGAGTATAGTGAGAAAAGGTAGAATTAGAGTGAGAGAAAGTATATTTAGCCTATAACTTCTCTATAAGTTTGTGACTCTCTCTCTCTCTCTCTCTGGACCACATTGGAACCCCCCACCCTCCAGCAGCTGTCTGGTAAAAGTGTCGATGGAAAAAATTGTAATGGCAGGGTATGTGTGTGTGTATGTGTGCGTGTATGTGTGTGTGTGTGTGTATGTGTATGTGTATGTGTGTGTGTGTGTGTGTGTGTGTGTGTGTGTGTGTTTCATTAGGTAAAGTCGAGAAGAAAGCGTCACATTTGATATAGAAATACAAATACACAATAATATAGAGGAATACAGTAATAAAGCAATCCAATAAAATATCTATACATGGATACAGCAATACAGCTTACACAAAAATACAGTCAGGGATACAAGAATACAGGCGGTACAGTACTCACCAGGTGGATGTTCTCGCTACAGGTGTTGCCTCCTTATTGGTCAACCTGTAATAATAATAATAATAATAATAATAATAATAATAATAATAATAATAATAATAATAATAATAATATGAAGTTTTTTTGCTTAATTTAACAAATTTATTGATAAAGCTTGTAGTACAGTTTGCCTATTGTGAGTAATTCAGTCAGGTCTTGACACTGAGGGTGGTATCACTTCTCACTGCCACGCAGGACAGAGGTTCATACACAAGGAAATACATCATATTTTTCACAGTATATATAGGTCAGAATCATGTGGGTGATGTCACTGTTCACTGCCACGCAAGACAAACAAGAGGAAGAACAAGAACAACAAAAAGAACAACAAAAACAACAACAAAGAAGAAGAAGAAGCAGAAGAAACTACAATAGGTGTTTCTATCTGACAACACAAAGGTTCTCAAATTATTATCAACTTCATCAACGTTTTTTAACCTATTCTCCATTAATTCCTCTTCTTCATCACCAATCTTTCCATCTTCTGTCAATTTCCTTCTCTTTCTTTATCTAACTTTATCTATCGTTTACTAAATCTTCACTTCTAATGATCAATCTTGTTATCTCCTGTCATCATATCAATAACAACAAACATGGCCGCCAGGGTTAAGGGGTCCTGTACACTATAAGGAAATAATCGGTCATAACTTCCTAATACATTGAGAAAAATAACAAATTTCTTAGGTCATGTGAGGTAAAGTTAGCAAACATCTATAGACCGAGTTTGAACGATATATATTGATATGTATTTAAGTTATTGGGGTATAAAGAGGATTGGGTAAATATACATGAACCACACACACACACACACACACACACGCGCGCGCGCGCACACACACACACACACATACACACACACAGAGGCAAACACATACATGGAAACACATACACATGCAAACACATATACACATACACATAAAAGACACATCCACAAAACGGACAAACAGACGGACTCTAAAAAAATCTAGCAGAAATATGAACACCAAACATTACAAACAAACAAACAACCAACCAAACAAACAAACAAACAAACAAAAATAACAACAAATGAGAAATACAGGAATATAGTAATAACTGTTGGAAAAATGGAATAAGAAAGAAAAAAAGATAAAATATAGGAGAAACAAAATGGCCGGTCGAATGAGGAGACGATACACAGACAAACTGCCAAGACAAGAGGTGGAATGACCCGGACGAATAGCCGGAATACCAGAATAAGACAAAAAAAAAGAATCGACATCAGCTAAAAGGGCCGGATGTATAACTGGCCATCAGGAGCAACATAGACCAGATTATCGGACACAGAGCCAGAGAGGAGCCGGTCGAAGGGTCATGTAAGGGGAGGGGGGGAAGCTTTGATGGGAAAATCCAGTGATGAAATTTGTGGGTTTTTTTCACTTTTCTGTGAGTGATTGATTGAGTGAGTGAGTGAGTGAGAGACAGCACGTGGTAAAGCAGTTGTTCTCTCTCTCTCTCTCTCTACATCCGTTTCCGTCCATCACCACTGGCCTCCTTGCCCCCTCCTTCTCCTCCCACCATTGTCTTCTCCCAGGATGATCTACAACAATGACATTCAGACTATTTTCTCACAGGATGAACTACAACACACGCTTGATATGACAACACCTAAAGTTGTTTCTCCCAGGTGAGGTAAAGACAGATGTTGGCAGGTATTAGGTGAGGTGTTCTTGTGCTGTCAGGTGTATCAGATATTACTCCTATCTGATAGGTATGTGTTCACATCCCTCGTGGTCTAATATTACTGATACTGATAAAACTACTGATAATAATAATGTATAAGAATTACTGTATTACATTATGATAATGATGACGATGGTTATAATAATAATAATAATAATAATAATAATAATAATAATTTTCACGATAATTTATATTTTGTTATTAATGTTATTGCTGTTTTCACCATTATTATCATTATTCATGACCACTACCATTATCACTATCATATCTACCCAAATCCTGTTCTCCTCACGGAAAATTTAACAGTTTTAGGGGAGAGGAGAGATAGTCGGGGGAGTGTGGAGCTGGGGAGACAGGGAGAAGGGGGGGAGAGGAATTAGTTAGGGGGGGGAGGATATGGGGTGGCAGAGAAAAGGAGGGGAGGGGGAGAAGAGATGGGGGGAGGGCATTGGGCACCTTACGTTACAGTTGAAGAAAGTTCATAAGGGGTCGAGTGCAGTGCCCGGCTTTACCCACACGAGGCACCGTGAGTCACTTCCACACTGACTGTTGCTATCGTTACCAATTTAAGTTCCTCTCACTCATAAATCTCTCCTCATAATTAATCCACTTTATACACTTTAAATCTCCCTCATACTTAAAATTAATCCCCTCATATACTTTAAATCCCAATCACCTTAAATTTTATCCACCTGTACACTTTAAATCGTGTTACCTTAAAAAAAATCCGACAAAGGTCTTTAAAATCTTCCTTTACAGATACAACCTCAACTATTTCATCTATTTTGACACACACACACACACACACACACACACACACACACACACACACACACACACATACACACACACAGTCACGGGTCCGCCCTTAAAATCGTGTTTGTTTTTCCACAGTTCCGACCTTCCATGCTATCAGCTGACCGGACGAGCCAGGGGGCAGCACTGGAGGCCCCCGATAACACCACGCCTGCCAACACTGACTTACAGGAGCCAGGCCTGCCAACATGCCTACACTCGGGTCTCTTGCCAACGCGGCTTACAGGGGTCAGGCCTGCCAACATTACCTACACTCAGGTCTGTAACTTGCCAGGCTTACAGGGAGCCAGCTGCCAACATCCCACACTCAGGTCTGCCAACATGACTTACAGGAGTCAGGCCTGGCTATTCTACCTCCCGGGTCTGCCAACGCAACACAGGGCCAGGCCTGCCAAGCACCTACACTCAGGTCTGCCAACATGACTTACAGGAGTCAGGCCTGCCAACATTCCTCAGGTCTGCCAACATGACTTACAGGGCCAGGCCTGCCAACATTACACTCGGGTCTGCCAACATGACTTACAGGAGTCAGGCCTGCCAACATACCTACACTCAGGTCTTAGCAACATGACTTACAGGAGCCAGGCCTGTAGCAATACCACTACACTCAGGTCTGCCAGCATGACTTACAGGAGTCAGGCCTGCCAACATTACCACCACTCCAGGTCTGCCAGCATGACTTACGAGTCAGGTCTGCCAACGTACCTACTCCAGGTCTGCCAACATGACTTACGGAGTCAGGTCTGCCAACATTACCTGCACTCAGGTCTGCCAACATGACTTACAGGAGTCAGGCCTGCCAACATTACCTACACTCAGGTCTGCCAACATGACCTACACTCAGGTCTGCCAACATGACCTACACTCAGGTCTGCCAACATGACCTACACTCAGGTCTGCCAACATGACCTACACACACACTCACACACAAGTGATGGCAATTACACCACGCTTTCTGAAGACCGAAAACAGGTGTGTGTGTGTGTGTGTGTGTGTGTGTGTGTGTGTGTACTCTATCGACCACATATGTAAACGATTTAACCTGAGGTGTACATAATGCAATCACAGTAGTGCATGAATCGAACATCAATGCACACAGATTCAAGACCCGTTCATGTGTGTGTACGGACGTCTCAATTCTACCCCACACACACACACACACATTCACACGTTTACAAGGGTGTATTTATGAACGTGTACACTCATTAGATGTACACATTAATCCTACAAAGTGTACAAATATCCAAGACCTGTGTACTACTACTACTCATATGTGTACTGTATTTGTACACTAGACGGTCATAATCCATGCACACGTGTACACACCCAGTCCATGTGCACACGTCAACATCACTACCCACACGTAAGCACAGATGTGCTGTGAGTGTGTACATAGATCATGGATACATGTACACATATCCTGGCCTCCTTTAAGTGTACACAATACATCTCACCCTAACATGTGTACACAGGTGTCTTTTAGAAAATGCACACAGCCAGCGCCAAACGTACACAAACATATATTAAGTTGTTCACGTGTGTACATGATTATATCACCATTCAACACGTGTACAGGACTGCACACACGTAATGAAATCTTATTTTGAACAGTCAAAGACGTACATGAAGTGATGTACAATTTCTGGCGTGTACACCATTCATTCACAAGTGTACACAGGCCGCTGTTTGATCCATGTCAGTGACAGATGTACTGTACACGCACACAAATCCCATGTAGATGAGTATCGTCTGAATAGAGGTACACATGGTTCACACACTCAAACGTACACGAACAAGAAAGCGTATACACAGACCATACTTACATAGGCCACACTTATTAAACGTGTTATTTTGTTTACACCAGAGGTCACCAGTAGTGTAGGTCCGTGCGGCTGGCCATGGCTTGGCCCTACAGTGTGACCTGTGCACCTAAGTTACATTTGAGCATTAGAGCAGTACACAGTGTACACAACCTGAGGACGTGTACAGTACTGTCATCTTAGAATATATGTGTATGATCCCCGAACAGGTGTACACATGTGTACAACGGGCCTATAACAAGTGTACACGGCCCTATATTAAGTGTACACGGTCCTTCAGTAAGTGTACAGGTGTACACATGTGTACACGGTTCTATAACAAGTGTACACGGCCATATAACAAGTTTACATGGTCCGACAGTAAGTGTACACAATCCTATAACAAGTGTACACGGTCCTATAACACGTGTACATAGATCTATGACACGTGTACACAGACCTATGACACGTGTACACAGACCTATGACACGTATACACGGACCTATCGCAACTGTACACGGTCCGGAAAGGTATTCACAGAAGGTAATACAGTACAGCAGGTGTGGTGTACACGTGTGAGGGAGAGATGTACACGTGTGGCGGCCCAGACACATGTGTACTGAACCTTTACACAGATGTACCAACACCTGTCTCACCCCCCCCCCCACCCCCTTGGTCCCTCCCCCATCCTCCTCCCGGCAAAGCCCCGATAATGAGAACTGTACCAGCTAACACCGTTGTAGTGAACTGTAACTTAAACAGAAGACAATATTAACTTAGAAAAATATTAAAATGATTACCTAAGTTAATATCCTCCCTTAATTAGCGTTACCTGAGCGTATCTAGTAAAGGTAGACTCTCTTAAATGTTATTTTGATGTTAATTTTCGATATTAATTTTGTGTTTTAACTTAAGACTGCTACCGTTTGAGAGAGAGAGAGAGAGAGAGAGAGAGAGAGAGAGAGAGAGAGGCCCTCATCCACGTGCCATCCATCAACCATCCACCTGTTTCTCCACTATCCACCCAAACCATCTCTTCTAGCCAGGATGGAGCCAGACAGACAGACAGACAGACAGACAGGCAGACAACCACACCGTGATAAGTGCACAGCAATCATCACCCCCTCTTCTTTTCCCCTCATCCCCCCCCCCCTTGGGACTTTCCGTATCTTTAACTGATGTGGGGGTAAGGAGGAGAGAGGCAAAGGCTGGTGCAGGAGAGAGGGGTAGGAGGAGAAGGGACGAGGAGAGAGAGAAAGAGGGAGGGAGGATGGTGAAATGACTCTCATATACAAACCATGGACCATACACACACATACAGAACATACATGGACCATACACACATACACAGAACATACATGGACCATACACACACACACACACACACACACACACACACACAAATAAAACTGTATAATCTTAGCTAAACATTCCTTCACACATTAATACACTCCATCATACAGCTGTAGTATTAATAAAATCATACAATAATACATAATACAACGCTATACAATCATACACTCCTGTTAAGACGAATTTAAGATGAATTAGCTCGTATGTTAATTTTGTCTCTTAACTCGTACTAACATAAGAAAATTTGGAGAGTCACCTTTAAATTTTTTACGATCGAAGAAAATAAAAATCTCCCCCTCCCCAAAAACAGAGATTCCTTTAATTATTTTTTTAGGATCCTTTAAAGAATATATAACTACAAACACCTTAAACTGAGATCCTTTAAAGATTACAATAACAAAAGAGGTGAACGAGTGAATGGGAAGACAAACCCCCTTAAATTAGATTTCCTTTAAAATTTAATAGTAGGAAATTAAAATATTTGTCACTTAAATTTTAGGTTTATTTTTTGAAGTGGAGGGGCCGGTGTTGGAGATGCAAAAAAAATAATAAAGATTAAAAAATAAATAAAAAGTAGGAGAAGAAAACGAAACCTGGATAGAGGGTAAACTAGTGTAAAAGAAGAAGAAGAAGAAGAAGAAGAAGAAGAAGAAGAAGAAGAAGAAGAAGAAGAAGAAGAAAATGTGAGCCGGATGGAGGGTAAACTAGTGTAAAACAAGAAGAAGAAGAAGAAGAAACAGAGGAAGAAAATGGAAGTAGGAGGAGGTTAACTAGCGCAGCATGACCCTTATGAATATTAATGAGCTCAGGTAGACCACAGGTAAAGAAACACTAAATGAGGCAACAATGGTTCACCGTCCTACTGGTGTTGTTATCATAGCCAAGGTTGAATCACCTCAAGATTACCTCCCATTTAACCTTAAGATTAATCACCCTAACGTTAATCTTATCTAATATAACCTAACATGATTCAGCTTAACCTAACCTAACCAAACCTTAGCTAACATGATTCAACTTAATCTACTATAACCTAACCTAAGCTAACACAATCTAACCTATCCTAATGTTAATCGATTCTAACCTAACCTAACCTAACCTAATCTAACACTAACTTAACCTAACGAAATATAATATTTAGGTGAAATAAGCTAGGCTGTCTAATCTTCAGGTGATACAGACAGTGTTATCGTGGTAAAGGTCGAGTGGTCGCCACAATGAGCCTAAGTTTACAATCCCTTTCTGATGCAACTTACCAACTCTGACGAAGAGGATGGAGGAAGAGGAGGGAGGGGGAAGTGGAGGAGGGAGGGGGAAGTGGAGGAGGGAGGGGGAAGTGGAGGGGGGAAGTGTAGAGGAGGGAGGGGGTTCACGGGGTCCTGGTTTCTGAAGGTAACTGCCGGACGATTGAACCAGCTGTTAAGGGCCCCTGGACCCTACAAGCATCTGACGCTAACCTAACGCTAACCTCACCTAACGCTAACCTAACCTAACGCTAACCTAACGCTAACCTCACCTAACGCTAACCTCACCTAACGCTAACCTCACCTAACGCTAACCTCACCTAACGCTAACCTCACCTAACGCAAACCTCACCTAACGCTAACCTCACCTAATGCTAACCTAACCTAACGCTAACCTCACCTAACGCTAACGCTAACCTAACGCTAACCTAACCTAACGCTAACCTCACCTAACGCTAACCTCACCTAACGCTAACCTCACCTAACGTTAACCTCACCTAACGCTAACCTCACTTAACGCTAACCTAACCTTGACAAACCCCCTCCAAGGTAACGTTAGGTTGTTTAATCGTCAGGTGAGATAAGGTGAAGGGGTTAATTTGCAGGTGATCCAAAATTATTTACAAGACTGTGGCGCCGTCGACCACAAGCAGAGGGGATCATGACTTCACGAACCTCGGGTCGGCTTCAGAACGTGAACTCTGAACCCCAGACCTTGACTTGACGTGACTCTCTGAAGCCTCACGACACAAAACACCGTTCACTGGATTGTTATGTTCCTCTGTCCGTCCGTCCGTCCCGTCATTGATGTTCTTCCGTCCGTCCGTCCCGTCATTGATGTTCTTCCGTCCGTCCGTCCTGTCAATGATATTCTTCCCTCCGTCCGTCCCGTATATAAAGATCTTCCGTCCGTCCGTCCTGTCAACGATATTCTTCTCTCCGTCCGTCCCGTATATAATGATATTCCGTCCGTCCGTCCGTTCCGTAAATGAGGTTTTCCGCCCGTCAGTAATTGAAGTTCTTCCGTTTGTCTGTCTGCCTATTCGTCCGAACGCCATCTAATAAAATAAACACACCTATACACCATAACATCCACACACACACACACACACACACACACACACACACACACACAACACACACACACACACACACACACACACATACACACACACACATACACACACACACACACACACACAACCTACAACACACACACACACACACACACACACACACACACACAACACACACACACACACACACACACCACACAACACACACACACACACACACACACACACACACACACACACATACACACACACACACACACACACACAACACACATACACACACACACACACATACACACACACACACACACACACACACAATGTACCGAGGGTATATAAGAGCTCTGATACATTACCACGCACCAGTCCTGGTCCTTCGTGATGGGAAAGGCGTTGACAAGCTAAAAAAAAAATTGCAAAATAAAGCCCTTGGAATTATTTTAGGTTGTCCCATGAGAGCTAAAATACTTAATATGAAGAAAGAACTACTGTAGGTATGCCCAGTGTCGAAGATAGAATAATTGAAGTCAACCTCATGCGTGGTGATCCTGATAACAAAGTTTCTAAGAAACTGCTAGAATATATGAGCCATGAAACTGGTGAATATAAATGGATCCAAACTACAGTTACACATATGAGGATGTTTGGACTAGACCATCTGTACAAAGCTGAGACACAACAGCGCTTCCTGCCACCCTGGCGGACAGTTCCCTTCGATATCACAACACCCACGTACCCCCCTACACGACTGACCACACATAATCCTTATCTCCAACACACTGCCAAAGTGAGAGCTCTTGACCACACACATAACCTGCAGACTGAAAATAACATCACACAGACCATCTACACTGACGGCTCTCAACACTGTCTGTGGGAGGGCTGGAAGTGCTGTCATTGTGACTCAGCCTAACGGTAATGCAATAGAGAAAGGAGCTAGAATTAGTAACTGGTCGTCCACTCTACAAACTGAACTATTTGTCAAACTCACAACCCTGAAACTTGTTGAAGACACTGCCACTGACAAATCACTGACTCCTTATCCTCACTACTTGCTGTTGATACACTAAACTCAGATTGTCACCCGCTTGTCTCTGAAGCCAGACACAAGCACATGTGTCTTGTTGACGGGGGCATCAGGATCAACCTGCCGTGGATCCGCTCTCACATAGGCATCAGTCAACAAGATAGAGTTGATGCCTTGGCTAACTCGCGTCCAACAATGACAGCGTTGGGTAATCAGAAAAGAACTTTCTGATGAATCTGAAGCCAGTAGACAAGTGCAGACAGGCACTAGCCAATCCATTGTTTACCATAATGAGATGTATCAAATAAAACATGTATATGGAGCAAGTATTAAGATCACTAGATTACAAGATGTTGTTTCTGCTAGACTAAGGTTAGGATATAAGTACCTCTGGCAGTATGTTCCTCAGGCAGATGTGAACAAAACTAATTGTAAAGTGTGTGGCCAGACATATGGCCACACACTCCAACACTACGCCTTAGACTGTGAAAAAATAGAACCTTATAGAGATAGATCCAAGCACACTGTGTATACAATGGCACAGCACTTTATCTCTGATGACAAGATAGCTGATATACTAAGGCTGTATCCACACTTGGCATCCAGTACCTAATCAAAATTCTATGTACCGACTTAAACAAACAATGTGCTGGAAATATTCTGTAACATTCATTGCCATAATATCC
>NW_024718147.1:87500-93014 GCF_018991925.1 Homarus americanus
CCACCACACACAATGAATGAACCACCACACAATGAATGAACTAACACACACACAATGAATGAACCACCACACACAATGAATGAACCACCACACACAATGAATGAACCACCACACACACAATGAATGAACCACCACACACAATGAATGAACCACCACAAATGAATGAACCACACACACAATGAATGAACCACCACACACACAATGAATGAACCACCACACACACCATGAATGAACCACCACACACAATGAATGAACCACCACACACACAATGAATGAACCACCACACACAATGAATGAACCACCACACACACAATGAATGAACCACCACACACAATGAATGAACCACCACACACACAATGAATGAACCACCACACACAATGAATGAACCACTACACACAATGAATGAACCACCACACACAATGAATGAACCACCACACACACAATGAATGAACCACCACACACAATGAATGAACCACCACACACACAATGAATGAACCACCACACACACAATGAATGAACCACCACACACACTATGAATGAACCACCACATACAATAATGAACCACCACACACACAATGAATGAACCACCACACACACAATGAATGAACCACACACACAATGAATGAACCACCACACACAATGAATGAACCACCACACACAATGTAATGAACCACCACACACAATGAATGAACACACACAATGAATGAACCACCACACACACAATGAATGAACCACCACACACAATGAATGAACCACCACAAACACAATGAATGAACCACCACACACAATGAATGAACCACCACAAAATGAATGAACAAGAGAAAGAAACAAACAGAAAACAAAGGAAATGACACAGAAAACGGAAAATGGGTTCAATCACAAAAAGGGGAAATGACTGCACGAGCCAACGCAGAAAATCACGTAAGATTCACGAACAAAAAAAAAAAGATTAAATCCTTCATTTCTGTTATTTTTGCTCCTAAGCCCTTCTTCACAACACTACATTAGAGTCTTGATCATATGGCATAAATAACTATCACCAATAACAATAATAATCACGAGAAATTGTGATAATTTTATATATATATTGTTTACAAGGACAGGTGCGTGGATATCTCTCGGGTTAATTCCCTGGTTGGCAACTGAGGCGTCAGGTAAAAACAAGGGGTTGCCAAGTCGGTTATTTACTCCAGATATTTCTCACGTTTTCTTATGATTTTATCCTCCTTATGTCACGTTAGGATAATAATGATAAGAATAAGAATATGAATAAGAAGAAGAGAAGGAAGGGGAAAAAAAGCCTAATATAGAAGAAGATAAACAACAACAACAAGGTATTAAAGGCAAAAAAAAGCAGAATTACATAAAAAAAATATATAATGTTTTTAGAATTTAATATTAAAAATCCACATTGTTTCTCACGTAATAAAAACAAAAACTATGTATAAACTCTATTCATATATGTATAAAATAATCTAAGGAATAAGTATATGTGATGTATGTATATGTATACGGGAGTGTCATCGTACATACATGTGTGCACGAAAAAACACACAAGGGTTTCCGGTACAGGTGGCAACACTGCATGAATGAATGAACTGAGGCAGGTGAATGAACCCACCATACTTAATGTAGCCTATATGTGCACCTACCTGTTATGTGTACCTACCTGTTATGTGTACCTACCTGTTATGTGTACCTACCTGTTATGTGTACCTACCTGTTATGTGTACCTACCTGTTATGTGTGTACCTACCTGTTATGTGTACCTACCTGTTATGTGTACCTACCTGTTGTGTTCCTATCCTGTTATGTGTACCTACCGGTAGTGTACCTACCTGTTATGTGTACCTACCTGTTAGTGTGTACCTACCTGTTATGTGTACCTACCTGTTATGTGTACCTACCTGTTATGTGTACCTACCTGTTGTGTTCCTACCTGTTGTGTTCCTACCTGTTATGTGTGTACCTACCTGTTATGTGTGTACCTACCTGTTGTGTGTACCTACCTGTTATGTGTACCTACCTGTTATGTGTGACCTACCTGTTATGTGTACCTACCTGTTATGTGTACCTCCACCTGTTGTGTTCCTACCTGTTATGTGTACCTACCTGTTGTGTTCCTACCTGTTATGTGACCCACCTGTTGTGTTCCTACCTGTTATGTACCCACCTGTTGTGTTCCTACCTGTTATGTGCACCTACCTGTTATGTGTACCTACCTGTTGTGTTCCTACCTGTTATGTGTACCTACCTGTTATGTGTACCTACCTGTTGTGTTCCTACCTGTTATGTGTACCTACCTGTTATGTGTACCTACCTGTTGTGTTCCTACCTGTTATGTACCTACCTGTTATGTGTGTACCTACCTGTTGTGTTCCTACCTGTTATGTGTACCTACCTGTTATGTACCTACCTGTTATGTGTACCTACCTGTTGTGTGTACTTACCTATTTGTGTGTACCTACCTGTTATGTGTACCTACCTGTTATGTGTACCTCCTCTACATGTTATGTGTACATACCTGTTTATGTGTACCACCTGTTATGTGTACTACCTGTTATGTGTACCTCCTACATGTTATTGTGTACCTACCTGTTATGTACCCTACATGTTAGTGTGTGTACCCACCTGTTATGTGTTACCTCTACATGTTATGTGTGTACCTACCTGTTATGTGTACCTACCTGTTATGTGTACCTCCTACATGTTATGTGTACCTACCTGTTACGTGTACCCATCTGTTATGTGTACCCACCTGTCATGTGTACCCACCTGCCATGTGTACCCACCTGTTATATGTGTACCTACCTGTTATGTGTACCTACCTGTTGTGTTCCTACCTGTTATGTGTACCTACCTGTTTTGTGTACCTACCTGTTATGTGTACCTACCTGTTATGTGTACCTACCTGTCATTGTGTATCTACCTGTTATGTGTATCTACCTGTTATGTGTACCTACCTGTTATGTGTATCTACCTGTTATGTGTACCCAACCTGTTATGTGTATCTACCTGTTATGTGTACCTACCTGTTATGTGTATCTACTTGTTATGTGTATCATGTAGAGAGAGAGAGAGAGAGAGAGAGAGAGAGAGAGAGAGAGAGGGGAGAGAGAGAAACAAAAAAGATGGAGGAAACTGATTACGAAAGATGGAGAAGATAAAGAATGAGGAAGGAGGAAGAGGGGGAGAGGAAGATTAGGAAGTGAAAACAATCGAAGTAACATGAAAAACGAGGAGGAGGAGGGGGAGGAAGCATAAGAAAACGGGAAGAGAAGTCACAGGAAGGGAGAAAAAGAGAAAACGACAAAAGGGGATGGAAGAGAGAGAGAAAGAAGAGAGAAGTAGAAGGAAGAGAAAGAAGGAGAAGGAAAAGACAAATAGTAGAAAGGAAACTCCGATGAATAAGGCAGAGAAAAGGAAAGAAAAAGAGAAAAGAAGAAGAAGAAAAAGAAGAGCAGGAGGAGGAGAAAGAAGAAGAGCAGGAGGAGGAAGAAAAAAGAAGGAGGAGGAGGAGGAGGAGGAGGAAGAAGAGCAGGAGGAGGAAGAGGATGTGGAGGAGGGGGCAGAACAATTACCGTGTAGACAAGAGGCAAATGATTCAATTCTGAGATTTCCGCCTAGGATGGCCTGCAAACTTCCGCCATCACCTCCCGATACCTCAACCCTCCCTCCCTCCCTCTCTCCATCCTTTCCCTCCCTCCTTCCCTTTTTCCTTCCTCCCTCTTCCCTTTCCCTCCACCCTCCTTCCTTCCTTCCTTCCTCCCCTCCTCCTTCCTTTCCCTCCTCCTTCTTCATACTTTCTTTCCTCCTCTTCTTTCCCTCCACCCCTCCTTCCTTCCTTCCTTCCTCCCTCCTCTTCCTTCCTCCCTCCTTCCTTCCCTCCACCCTCCTTCCTTCCTTCCTTCCTCCCTCCTCCTTCCTTTTCCCCTCTCCTTTCTAACTCCTTCATTCTCTCCCCTTCCCCTTTCTTTCTGTTTCTCTTCTTCCTTCCTTCTCTCCTTCCTTTCTCTCTCTCTTTTCGTCCTTCTTTCCCTCCTTCTTTTTACTTACTTCATCTCTCCCATCTTCCTTCTTGCCTTCCTTCCCTTTACCCTTCCTTCTTCCGCCCTTCATTCCTTCCCATTTTCCCTCCCTCCCAAACCCTCCCCCCAAACGCCATATCTTACAAACAAAACAACAAACAAATAAACAAATAAACAACTCATAAATAGATTCCCCTTTCCAAATAAATAAATAAAAAAATAAATAAAAAAAATAAATAAAAACAAAAATTTTTTTTTAATGTCCTTCAAAGGTAAAACAGAGAGAACAGATCTATAGCCGAGTGGAGAGAAAACATACTATCGACTCACCAAGATGGCAACACTAACCGCACCGCATCCTGTCGACAGTTGCCAACCAGGTAATTTTATTTCTTTTTTCTCATATACAGTATATATATAATTCTCTCTCTCTCTCTCTCTCTCTCTCTCTCTCTCTCTCTCATTATCCCCGTGTTTGAACCTCTTCCATCACCTAATTATATGATTCACGAAACACAGGGAAGGTATAATGGGCAAAAACTTATAACACTTTCTGAAAATTCAATTAAAGTCAAACATAATTTATATTTGATGGTGGAAACTGAAGCTTAATAACCAATTACCCTTATACAGGTATTGATAGATAGATAGATAGATAGATAGATAGACAGACAGACAGACAGACAGACAGACAGACAGACAGACAGCTAGATAGACACAGACAGACAGACAGACAGCTAGATAGATAGATAGATATTCAGCAGTCAATAAAATCGACATTCATATTTACGGTCATTCAACATATGTATAGAAAATGCAGGTATACATACACTATACATACACAGTGCAGGTATACATACACTATACATACACAGTGCAGGTATACATACACTATACATACACAGTGCAGGTATACATACACTATACATACACAGTGCAGGTATACATACACTATACATACACAGTGCAGGTATACATACACTATACATACACAGTGCAGGTATACATACACTGTACATACACAGTGCAGGTATACATACACTATACATACACAGTGCAGGTATACATACACTATACATACACAGTGCAGGTATACATACACTATACATACACAGTGCAGGAATACATACACTATACATACACAGTGCAGGTATACATACACTGTACATACACAGTGCAGGTATACATACACTATACATACACAGTGCAGGTATACATACACTATACATACACAGTGCAGGTATACATACACTATACATACACAGTGCAGGTATACATACACTATACATACACAGTGCAGGTATACAAGGATTCCATCACCCTCGCAAGAATAACTAAAACGGTTTTACTAATAATAAAAATAATAATCTGGTTTATAATTTTTAAACAACTTTCCTCCCGGAGTTAAAACATTTTCTGTAAACACTCTCAAATTGGTTTATAACCCGAGCTTTTGGGTTTAAATTACATCTATATAATTCAATCG
>NW_024718148.1:0-10515 GCF_018991925.1 Homarus americanus
AAGTCTTTCACGATAGTCACCGTCTTAGCTAAACTTGTTAACATGGTTAGCAACTTCTGGAAACATCGCGCTTAACCGAGTTATCAAGTTGTGAATAAGCTGACTCACAAAGGAGAAGTATTCCTCGACGAATTAATCTTACCAGCTTACAAGCTCTTTATTAATTAATGACAAGCGTTACACCTGTCCGCCATTCTAGGCCACGCCTCTCCCCCCCCCCCCCTCCCCTTAAGTCAATAGCCTTCAAAAGCAGTGAAAGACGAAATTGGTTCTTATAATCATGACTGCTTTCTCCGGACATTGTGTATACAACACACTCTAAACTAAGCCTAGGTACCTTCTTAACCCCTCATAATCCGCCTATGGAAAGTCTGGGACTCTGACCATATTTTCATTATTTTTCCTTTCCAAATTTAGGGTAAACCTGATTTCTCTGTGATCACTGTTCCCAAGTTCTTCCCCTATTGTGATATCTCTGATAATATTTTCTTTATTTGTTCATACTAGGTCTA
Source organism: Homarus americanus (assembly GCF_018991925.1). Classification (NCBI taxonomy): domain Eukaryota; kingdom Metazoa; phylum Arthropoda; class Malacostraca; order Decapoda; family Nephropidae; genus Homarus; species Homarus americanus. Next base: position 513 of record NW_024718148.1, read on the forward strand.
ATATATTGTCACCTCTAGTAGGTTCTGTAATTAGTTGATTCAAAAAATTGTCCTGTACTGCGTCTAGGAAGTCTTCAGATTCATAGTCACCTACAATGTTGTCCCAGTCAATATTTCTGAAGTTGAAATCCCCCATAATGCATAGGTTGTTGTATATTGCTGCCCTACTCATTTCCTGCCATATGGGCTGAGTTGCTTCTTTCCCAAGACTTGGGGGCCGGTAAATCACTCCCATAATTAGTTTTCGCTTCTTTCTGCCATTTCTACCCATACAGACTCAGTTCCTATTTCCCCCTTTATTGTATTATTAATGCACCATTTTAATGTATCTCTGACGAAGAGTGCAACTCCTCCCCCCTTCCTACCTTCCCTGTCCTTGTGAAAAAGGTTGTACCCTTCTTTGTGTTACTCAAATAAAAAGTTCTTGCTCGCCAGATTCATCCAGGTTTAGGTGGCTACTATGACGTCTACATTCTCAGTACATACAACCGCTCTCAGCAAGTCTATTTTATTTCTAATGCTCCTACTGTTTGTATAGTACACATTTAAACCTACCCTTCCCTGGTCCTGTTTTACCCCTTGTTCTGAGTAACCAATTATACTCCCCTCTATCTACTGGCGAAACTTCCCCTTCGGAGTGACAATTTCACACTCCAGACAAGTGTACCCCGTCACGACTGTACAGGTAGTCGTTGCCGTAGAATCGTCGCCAGTTATCAATGAACGCCCAACCATTGCTTACACAATGTTTTTTTTATTCCAGTCGGCAATTTATAGCAATTGCCTTGGACAGCCTTTCACCGCCATCCTCTTCTAGACGAGACACCACATACTATTGGGTTCCCTACCCTATCACTAATCTTCCCTAATGCCTCCCTATACCTGCTGAAAAGTTCCTCACTCCTAACCTTTCCTATGTCGTTGCCTCCTACTTTAAGACACACTACCGGATTGGTACTTCCCCTGACAAGACTCTATCTATCCTCTCAGTGAGTAGTGGGAGGACCAAGCTGGTGGTCAAGAAGCACTCAAAGGATACGACAACAACGACAACAACAGCTAAGTGTACCAAACCGTTCAGTCCCTTGATAGACGAATTGGACGTTAGTACAGTCAGGGGCAGGGATGACAAGGAAGGTATAAAAACTATAATTGTTGGTGACTCACAGGTAAGGTACATGGACAGGGCCTTTTGTGGTAAAAACAAAAATAGGATGAGGGTGTGTTTGCCAGGGGCTGGGGTGGGGGATATAATTGACAGGATGGACAATATCTTGTCTGGTAATGGGAACAAACCCATTATCTGCCTCAGTGCAGGAGGCAATGATATTGGCCGGTGTAGGAGCGAGGAACTTCTTGATAAGTTCAAGGCAGCCATAGATCGTATTAGGACTAAGGGAGGGATCCCTATCATATGAGGTGTCCTGCCTAGAAGGAGAGTTGGCAGTGAATGGTTGTCAAGGGCAGTTGGTGTTAACGACCGTCTTGACAGATATTACAAGTCAATATCAGTCCCATTCATTGACAACTAGGACAACTTCTGTTGAATGGGACCTTTATGCTAGGGACAGGGTTACCTGTCTAGGGATGGAGTAGCAACCCACAGCCAGAGCTCCAGAGGGCAGTTCAAAAGATATCGAAGTCTTTAAGCTGCTAGAGAACATATGGGAGCTTGCAGGGTGGAGAGACTGCAAATTGGTAGTCCATGAGCAGATTACAGGGAAATAGTGTTGGAATGATAATGAAGCTAAATTAGACAGGGGTTTAGGCCAGCAGCAGTGAGGGACTCAGAATGCATTGGCAAATGTATCTACATGAGACAGTAGAAGTATGAAACAAAATGGGTAATGTAAGGCCTTGGTATGTGCGGAAAATCCAGGTAATTGCATTCACTGAAACATGGATCAACCTAGACACACGTGAATTACCAGTCGAATACCAAATTGCGGGTTACAAACTGTTCCATACCGATAGGCAGACCAGAAAAGGAGGCGGAGTAGCAATCTATGTTAGGGATAATCTGAAGTGTGAAATAAATAAGGAAATAAAAACTGAGAGGAATACAGAAACAATTTGGATAGAATTAAGCGACGGTCGGGAAAAATTAATCACTGGGGTAATATATAGACCCCCCAATCTTGATAGCGTCAATGAGCGACTTATCTGGGATGAAATCATAGAATCCCATACACAACAAAGTCTGTATAGTGGTAGGCTTTGCCTTAGCCAAATAGATTAGCATTTGTCTACGGTAACTCAGAATCAGGATTTTCTCGAATGATCAGGACTGTTTCCTAAGTCAACATATAACCGAATTGCAGGTAATAATATACTGGATTGCGTTCTGTTGAACAGAAAACCTCATTAGCAATGTATACAGTGAGGCGAACTTACCAAACTGGCGATCCTACAAAGAAATTCGATTCCAGTTAGATTTTTCAGAACAGGCGTGGAAAATTCACTAAAGTGCCAGATTTCAGAAGGGCAAACTTTGACAGTTTAAAGAAGCAGCTGAGAGAGGGAGTGTCGCGCTTGGCCGTGAACCTGACAGATGACACGGACCTGATAACGAGATCTGAGATTGCCGAGTTCCACGACAATTTAAATAGTGAGTTACTTAATGCACAAAGGCAGAACATACCATACAAAAAACTCAGATAAGACAACAATGACCCTAAATGGACTAATAATTATTTAAAGAACATCATTGGCAAAAGGAAGGCTATAGGTAGAAGGATAAATCGTGGCGAAATTCACCTCCGGGACTATTATAGGGTATTGGCGAGTCGGGTTAAAACCGAGATAAGGAAAGCAAAGAGGAATAATGAGGTAAGGATAGCAGGGAGGCGAAGACAAACCCCAAAGAGATTCTACCAAATGTATCAAGCTAAAACGAGAAAAAGATTGGATATCTGGTCAGACTCCGGAGCTCACACAATGTGACGGAGAAATGAGCAATAATTTGAATAAATATTTTTCCTTGATTTTCACCGAAAATTTAAACATGATACTGAGACACGACTCTATTCAGAGATAGTGAAAACAATTAAGTGAGATACTGGTGACTAGGGTTAACGATGTTAGTAAACAAATGAACCGAACAAAGCCTAATAAGTCACCTGGTCCCGATGAGATATTTGCCAGAGTATTAAAGGAATGTAAGGAAGAACTTAGTATGCCATTAGCAAAGTTGTTTAACATGTCCTTAAAAACAGGTGTAGTACCAGAATCCTGGAGGATAGCGAATGTAATACCGATTTTCAAGAAGGGGGATAGATCACTATCCTCTAACTACCGCCCCATCAGTCTAACATCAATAGTAGGCAAATTACTGGAAGCAATCATTTCAAACTCTATTAGAAATCACCTGGAGAAGCACCGATTGATCAATGATTCCCAGCATGGCTTCACAAGCGGACGTTCATTTCATCAGTTTTCGAATCGGTGGCCGAGGGGTACAACTATGATGTGGTATATCTCGACTTTAGTAAAGCCTTCGACAGAGTCCCCCACGAAAGACTAATTAGAAAGGTAGAAGCTCATGGCATCAAAGGTGACATCCTTAAATGGATTAGGGCGTGGTTACAGGGCAGGAAACAGCGAGTGAGCATTAACGGCACTAAGCGCCATTGGAGCAACGTCACAAGTGGAGTTCCCCAAGGCTCAGTACTTGGACCATTATTGTTTATTATATACATAAACGACATAGATATCGGCATAGACAGCAACATAAGTAAATTTGCTGATGACACTAAAATAGGACGTGTTATCAAATCTGACGAGGACTCGGCAAAACTACAGGAAGATCTAAACAAATTTTTCCGAATGGTCTGAAAAATGGCAGATGAAATTCAACGTCGAAAATGTAAATTACTCAGTATAGGAGATGTAAACAGGCAAACCAGATACCAGATGAACAACGATGCCATAGAGAAATCCGACTGCGAGAGAGATTTAGGAGTAATGATAAGTAGGAACCTTAAACCAAGTAAACAATGTGTTTCTGCTCGTAAAAAGGCTAATAAAGTACTTGGGTTCATACAAAGGAGTGTTAGTTACAAGACTAGCGAGGTCATCGTAAAACTGTATCTTGCTCTTGTGAGACCACACCTGGACTACGCAGTTCAGTTCTAGTCACCGTATTACAGAATGGATATAGAATCCTTGGAAAGAATTCAGAGGAGAATGACAAGACTAATCCCGGGCATTAGGAACCTTGAATATAGAGACAGGCTAAAGCATCTTAATTTGCACTCCACCAGAAGCGTGGGGCGGTGGCGACCCCAATCAGAGGTGTATAAGTGGAAGGCAGGGCTAAACAAAGGGGACATTACAAAGGTACTCAAACTTCTTCAACCAGGGGCGAACTTCGTAACAGTGAACTTTAAATTAGACAATTTAGATTTAGGCGTGAAATAGGTAAACACTGGTTTGGAAACAGAGTAGTGGATGAATGGAACAAGTTACCAAATATCATCATTAACTCGAATTCGCTGAATAGCTTCAAACATAGGTTGGATGCTCATATGAGCAATAGGGGTTGGGTGTAAACGGGACTGCCCAGTATGGGCCAATAGGTCCGCTGCAGTTTCCTCCATTCATATGTTCTTATGTTCTTACAACGCCGTCTTCAGTACCCTAGATTTACTTAGCGGGTACTGGCAAATTCCCTTATATGAGGTATCCCGAGAGGTAACTGTGTTCAGTACACCAGTGGAACATTTCGAATTCTCAAGAATGCCAGTTAGCCTAAGAAATGCGCCGTTAACATTCCAAAGAATGATAAATACGTTGTTGCTGAAATGATGGGTAACACAGTCTATGCCTATCTAGATGATCTTATCATAGTAAGCAAAGATTTATCAAGCCATTTAAAGAAACTACGAAAATTTTTCACAAACCTGCAAATAGCTGGATTGAAAGTGAAACTTTCCAAATGTGAATTTCTCAAAACCAAAATCCATGGATTAACTTCGTAGTTTCCTAGGATTATCAAGATACTACCGTTGTTTCATTGAAGGTTATACCAAATTAGCCTCACCACTCACTAAACTCTGTATGTATATTATGTATGCTGGATTATGTATTATGTATGTATATTATGTATGTGCTCCATTTATATTTATTCAGCCTAGCTAGCAGCGTGTGGCAATGTTATTACCATATCCCACATGCTTAATTAATGTGCCTGGCGACGTATGGAAGCTGCTAATGTATCACTTGCCATACGTCGTCTATGGTAGTTGACCAGGACCATAGCTAGGGAGCAGTGCTACCCCCTCTGTGTACATACTCTTATCCAGTAAACCGAACCTACAAAACTATACAGGTGTTTGTGTTCTCTCCTGTATATAGAACTTATTACCCAGAACATCTAACATGGCGCAGTGCGTAGTTTTACTGGATTATTACGAGTGATTAGTGCAAGTTTGTGGAAAGCCGGCTGATGGATCCCCGCCTTGGGTCAACCCCGCGTCATCCCTCGAAGAATTTCGCAACTTTGAGCAGTGTCAGTGACAGTGATTTTCTGTGAAGTGTTTAGTGCATTGTGTGTTTCGTGCCATTCATGTGTGACCTTGTTCGAACGGATTTCCAAGGTATACGGCATGTTCTGGGCATTTGTGGGGTGTAGAGCTCAGCGCACCCTCCTCTGACCGTTTACAGAGAGCGACTGAGCTACTCCTATCTCCACCCCCCTCCCTCACAGCGCCGCCTCCACCCCCCCTCACAGCTGGGGCGAGACGCTCTGCCTGCCTGGGACACACACACATACATGTACTAACACTTGCTGACCGCGCGGTTTCTTATATATATTTTATATATATAACCTACTTATCTGTGTATTTAATTAAATTTTTTGTCTGAAATCTTGTTGATACGACGGGCTGACCGGTCAACACTGATTTAAGACACAGTACACAGATAAAGTAGTTATGTCTCATGCCTTACGTAGCCGTGGACCCAGCGCCTGGATGAGTCAGGCGGATGATAGTCCCCCAGAGATGGATGACCAGGCTGACCATGACGCCCCAGCTCCCACAACATCGCGCAGCCCTTCACCTCAACATTCAGCGTTATCTCCAGAGATAATTGCCTTAATGAAGTTTATGAGAGATGAGAGACGCGAGGATGAAGCTCACAGACGTTTGGCGGATGAGCACAGAAGGCAAGCAGAGGCAGAACGAGACCACCAACGGAGAATGGAAGACAGTGCACGGTTTGAAGCCTTGATATCTCGCCTCACTGTTAACCAAGCCCCTGGCTCTAACACTGCCTCGGTACTGAATGGTTCAGATACCTCATCCATGCTCCCTTCACGCCCCCCAGCCCCACCTAAAGCAGCAGCTCAAACACCGCCCATCTTGGAGCCTGATGTAAATTTCCAGACTTTTCGCGAATGGCGGCGGCGGTGGGCTGATTATGCTACAATGGTGGATCTCCAGAGTTTGTCACAGCCTAAACAACTCATCCAGCTGCGTATGTGCCTGTCCTTGGAAGTTCAGCGTGTCTTAGAACATACGTTGCAGGTACCCCCAACCTCTTCGCTGTCTGTAGAGGAGGTACTGGACGTTCTACAACGGCACATCAAAGGACAGCAGAATGAAGCTCTGCGCAGGAGGGAATTGTTTAGCTGCAGACAGATGGAGGGTGAGTCTTTTGACGCTTTTTATGTACGTCTTAAGAGAGCCTCGGAAGAGGTAGATATATGTTTAGGCCACCACCAGCAGTGCGAGGAGACCCAGTTGAAGCAGGTGATCCTGATGGGTGTTAAGGACGAGGAACTTGTCCAACGCCTCACCTCCCTCGACTCTTCCTCTTCTCTTCAGGATGTGTTGACGATATGTCGCTCCTATGAGGCTGCCAGGTGTGCCACCTCTGCCATCCGAGCTCCCCCTACAGCTGTACGCGCTGTTTCCCGGTACAAGAAGGACAAGAAGTCTGCTCCTACGCCTTCGCCCACCACGTCCACGCCCGGTTCATTTTGCAACAACTGTGGTAAGCAGCACGGAACACAGGCGTGTCCAGCTGCTGAGTCTACATGCAACAGTTGTGACCGTAAGGGCCACTGGTCACTCACAGTACGGTGCCCAGCCAAACGCGTCCAGTGCAATGTGTGCGGCCGTCTGGGCCACTATGACAAGTGTTGCCCTTCCAACAAACCCAAGGAACAGCGTCAACGGAAGCTTCAGCGCCCTTCTACCAGTGAGGGCCGCCCACAGTCGCCAAATCAGAGGCACGACGACCCTGGACAAAGCCCGACCCATTTTAGGAGGGTGTACTCCTCGCATCCCAGGACCAAAGTCCCCCAGTACATCAGCGTCATCGTGACCTATGGCGGTGTGTCATCCCGTCTTCAGATGTTGCCCGACACCGGCGCTGACGCTACAGTCATCGGTCCCCAGCATTTGCGATGCTTGGGGCTCTCTCCAAGCGATCTAGGACCGCCTCCCGAGGACCTCCGCTTTATGGCAGATGGTTCACAGATGGCCCCAGCCCTGGGTTCACTCTATGCATATGTCACCTTTGGCAACAGGTCGTGTCAGGCCTGGATTGACGTGCATAATGGTGTCCCGACTCCCTTGCTGTCCTACAGACATTGTCAAGAGTTGGCCATCATCTCCCAGGACTTCCCAACACCGATTCTCGAGGTAAATTACGCCAACAGGGTGCACGAAGGGAGCAGCAACTACCCTGCTGCCGCCCTACCCCTACCTCTGGCCAGTGACACCTCTCCTTCGGTAGTTGTCCCTGCTGCATCACGTCCCCACGCCTTGGCTCGCCTCCACGACAGTCACTGTGGAGCCGAGGCCACCAAACGGCGTGCACGACAGACTGTGTTCCGGCCTGGCATCGACCCCGACATCTCCAATGCTGTCCAGGTGTGTAAGCCCCGCCACGTATTACAACCCAGCCAGCAGCAGGTACCCTTCATGAGTGACGACCCCACCCGCCCCTTTGAGTCTGTGTCGGCCGACTTTTTCTGTGTGTCAGGAAAGTCCTTCCTGGTTATCGTCGACCGTCTCTCTGGTTGGCCGGTTGTCATCAAGGGCGGTAATGACACGACGTCTGCCGCCACCATCAGCAAGTTCCGCCACTACTTCCGTGACGTGGGCGTTCCTGTACGCCTGCGAACCGACGGAGGGCCTCAGTTCACAAGCCGGGACTTTGCTGTGTTCCTCGACCGATGGGGAGTCCGGCATGTGTTGTCATCGCCCCATTACCCGCAGTCCAACGGCCACGCTGCGGCTGCTGTCAAATCCCTGAAGCACCTCATCCTTAAGGTGGCCCCTTCTGGGAACATTGACTGCGAAGCCTTCGACCGGGGTCTTCTTGAACTCCGCAACACACCTAACTACACCGGACGCTCCCCTACCCAGGTTTTGTATGCAGGTTTTGTATGGACGCCCCTTCGTTCTTGTGTCCCTGCTCACCCTCAATCCTTCTCCAAGGAGTGGCAGGCCAAGACAGAGGATTGTGATCGCCGAGCCACCGAACGTGTTCAGGACGTCGTCGCCCGCTACAACGACCACGCCCGTTCTCTCCCCAGGTTGAGTGTCGGCACCCAAGTCCGTGTTCAGGATGACCTCGTTAGGACAAAATGGGCGTAGTCGTGGGTCTCGGCAGGTCACGGGACTACCAGATGCGGTGCAGTGGTCGTGTGTGGTGGAGGAAACCGCCGTTTTCTCCGCCCCATATTTTGCCTTCTGCTGGCCCCGCCACCAGTGTTGAGTCCCATGCCCTTCCCAGTAGAAGTCCTCGGCACTCCAGAACGGATCCAGAAAAAGTCCATCCAAGACTTTGCTATGAGCGTATAGGGAGGTGTATGTATGTATATGCTGGATTATGTATTATGTATGTATATTATGTATGTGCTCATTTATATTTATTCAGCCTATTTTGTGGCGTGTGGCAATGTTATTACCATATCCACATGCTTAATTAATGTGCCTGGCGACGTATGGAAGCTGCTAATGTATCACTTGCCATACGTCGTCTATGGTAGTTGACCAGGACCTTAGCTAGGGAGCAGTGCTATCCACCTCTGTGTACATACTCTTATCCAGTAAACCGAACCTACAAAACTATACAGGTGTTTGTGTTCTCTCCTGTATATAGAACTTATTACCCAGAACATCTAACAAACTCCTCAAAAAGGATGTAGAATATACATGGAATAAAGAACATGAGGACAGTTTTAATGTCATCAAGAGCGCCTTAACGAACGCTCTAGTGTTGGCCTTTCCGGATTACACAAAAATATTTACCATGTGTACTGATGCCCCAAGCCTAGGTTTAGGGGCAGTGCTCATACAAACTGATCATCGAGGAAAATGGCGTGTATTAGCATACGCTAGTCGCACCCTCAACGATGCAGAAACAAGTTATTTAGCTATGTACTTGGAAGCATTAGCTGTAGTGTGGGCTCTCAAGCATTTTCATGTGGCCGGGAGAAATATTTCATGGGAAGAACTGGTATCTGACCATACGAGAGTTCGCACCCGACTTCAAGTATTTGCCGGGAAGTGCAAACGTGGTAGCTGATTCGCTATCTAGACACATAGCACTTGCCACGCGACTTCCTACGTTCACCCTGTCACAGTTAAGGGCGGAAAAGTTACAGGATCCACTGTGGTCCAAGGTTATATATGCCTTAGAATCGGAAGATAAGGTAAAATTTCCCAAATTACCTCAACCACTCTCACAGTTTAAGCTGCGGCCCAACATACTATAGCGCTTAGTGAAAACACAACAAGAGTCAATCGCTCAAATTGTTATTTCTACATCATTAAACAAACACACCATCATCCTCCTCCATGATGCACCCCAGCTGGGCATCCAGGGCGACACAGATGTCTAACAGAAATTAGACAAAAATATTATTGGAAAACTATGAGGACCGACATTGAGCATCACATTGCTAAAAGTTTATCTTGTGGTGCAAAACACAAAGGGAGAACGATGAATCCCGCTCCAATCTTAGAAGACCCGACGCCGGAACGTC